>NW_013654861.1:22500-79068 GCF_000499385.1 Eimeria necatrix
CAGCAGCAGCAGCAGAAGTGCTGGTGAGATTCGTAACCGCTGCTACAAGAACCAAAATTGCTGCTGCCAGCTGCCTGCTTCTGTTGCTTGTTGTGTGCTGGTTGTGCGCAATACTGCTGCTGCGACTACTGCTGCTGCTGCTGCTGCTGCTGCCGTTCCGTCCGCTGCTGCTGCTTGTTGCTGCTGCCGGCGCTGCTGTTGTTGCCGCCGGTACGTGAATGTTATTGCAGCAAGTCTCTCCTCTGCTGCTGCAGCTGCTTCTGCTGCTTTTGCTTGCGGTACTCTAGCTGCTCATTAGGCTACAACAGCTGCCGCCTTTCATGCTGCTGCTCCCGCGACTCTGCTGCGGCTGCTGCGGCTGCTCCTGCTGCTCCTGCTACTGCTAACACTCCCACTCGTGCTGCTGCTACTAAACTCCTACTCCTACTCCTGCTGCTACTGCTCCTGCCTGCTTTCCTCTGCTTCTGCTTTCTCTGCTGCTGCTGCTTCATCTGCTGCTGCTGCTGCTGCTGCTGCTGCTGCTGACCTGCAGCTGCCCCTCGGCCAGGCGAAAGGCCAGGGCCGCGAGGACGTAGTGGCTGCGCTGGCCCCAGCCCACGGGGGCTTCGCCGCCGTTTGGCCGCAGCGCGACGACGGCGCCGCTGGCTGAGGGCGCGGCCCAGCAGAGGGGGAAGAGTTCGCTGAAGCTGGCGGCGTCCACGCCTTCGCACTCCAGGTCCAGCAGCTGCAGCAGCAGCAGCAGCAGCAGCAGCAGCAGCAGCAGCAGCAGCAGCAGCGGTAGCAGCAGCGGGGGTGCGGCGGCAGAGGCAGCGCAGGCAGAGGCGGCGATGCCGCACACGTAGACAGCGCAGCAGCAGAGCACCCCGTGATCCCCAACCTCCTGCAGCTCCTCGGAAACCCTAAATCCTAAACCCCAAACCCTAAACCCCAAACCCTAAACCCCAAACCCTAAACCCCAAACGCTAAACTCCAACCCTAAACCCCAAATTTCGAAACGCAAACCCCAAACCCGAAACCCGAAACTCCAAACTCCAACCGCAAACCCCCAGCCAACGCCTAAACCCTAAACCCTAAACCCTAAACCCTAAACCCTAAACCCTAGAGCGTGCGGACTTTGCGGAGAATGTGGACTGCGAGGGCGTCCGTGGCCTCGAGGTCCCGCACTTCCGGCTGCAGCGCCACCAGCCGCTTCCACACCAGCAGCGGCAAGTCCAGCCCGAGGCTGAGCCGCCCCCGCAGCACAACTCCCATGAGCCGCCCCAGCACGCGGTAGGCCCCCAGGCTGGCAGCAGACACGGCCCCCGGGTTCAGCAGCCACATGTCCTGCGCAGCAGCAGCAGCAGCAGCAGCAGCAGCAGCAGCGGCAGCGGCAGCGGCAGCGGGAGAAGCGGGCGGAGGGGGTTGGGAGGGGAGGCGGTGGAACGCGCGGGGTAGATGCGTGCAGGGGCAGCGGCAAGAGTCACAACTACCCGCTGGCAGCAGCAGCAAGGAAAGCAGCAGCAGCAAGGAAAACACACGCGGAGCAGCAGCAGCAAAGGAAACTGCAGCAGCTCGGACAGCAAAAACCCGGCACCAGCAACGGCAACAGCGGCAACTGAAGAAGCAGCACAACGAACACTAGAGACGCAGCACCAGCTGCAGCGACTAAGAAAGAAGCAGCAGCAGCATCGGCTGCACGAACTCAGCAGCAGCAGCAGCAGCAGCAGAACCAAAGCAGGTGCACGGATAACACAGACGCAGGCCCATCATGATCATTATCAGCAGCAGCAGCAGCAGCAGGGGTACCTGGTCCTCGCCGAAGCCCCTGCTGTTGGGCGAGGGAAGGAGGAGGCCGTTGCTGCTGCCGGTGGTTTGGAGTTCAGCAGCAATGTGGGAAAAAAGGTCCCTGTAAAGGCCCCCTGCGTCAATGCCGCCTTCGCCTTCATAAGCCACAAACCAGACTCTGGTGCTGCGGCGCAGCAGCCAGGGAGGCACTGCTTCGAGCTGGCTGGCGAGCTGCATGGTGACGTCTTTGAGGCCGCTGCTGCTGCTGCTGCTGCTGCTGCTGCTGCCCGCTGCTGCTGCTGCTGCTGCTGCAGGCGCTGCTGCTGCAGCGCGCTCCCCTGCCCGCAACGCCCGCGCCCGGTTTATCGCCACGCGCAAACGCCCGTCAGCTCGCAAGTCCTCCGACAGCGACAGAGACAGACTCACCAGCCAGTGCTTCAGACTTGAAGGCAGCAGCTGCCTGCCCGCACCCGCAAACCCTAAACCCTAAACCCTAAACCCTAAACCCTAAACCCTGATCCCGAAATCCGAAATTCAAAACCCTGAACCCGAAGCCGTTAACCTAAAAGTCTAAATTATAAGCCGTAGGCCTTAAACGCTAGACCCTGATCTCTTAACTGTTGACTCAGAACCCGAAATCCTAAACCCTAAACCCTAAACTCTAGACGCTAAACCCTAAACACAGCAGAGGCACCGCCGCCTTTGCTAGCACGATCAACACTAGAAGGCGGCGGCAGCGCAGCAGCAGCAGCAGCTGCTGCTGCTGCTGCAGCTGTTTTTGCTGCTGCTGCCGCTGCTGCTGCTGCTGTTGCTGCCTGGCGGACCTGAATCTTTGGAGCGTGAGGGAGAAGGAAGAGGGCCTGGGAGAGAAGAGCTCCAGGCAAGGTCCAATGGAGACAAGCAGCTGCGTGAAGGCCCTGCAGAGCTGTAGAGACACCTCAGCAACACCCCACAAAT
Source organism: Eimeria necatrix (assembly GCF_000499385.1). Classification (NCBI taxonomy): domain Eukaryota; phylum Apicomplexa; class Conoidasida; order Eucoccidiorida; family Eimeriidae; genus Eimeria; species Eimeria necatrix. Next base: position 25,222 of record NW_013654861.1, read on the forward strand.
TGGGGTTAGCAGCAAGACGCCGCCGCAGCGCAGCAATTTGCTGCTGGTGCTTCTGCTGCCCTTTGGCTTCCTGCTGTCGAAACAAAGTCTCAAACTGCTGCACGCTATCGATGTCGACGCGGCCGTCTGCCGCTCCGCCGCTTCCTGCTGCTGCTGGTGCTGCTGCTGCTGTTGCTGCCTCGCCTTGCTGCAGTGCCTCTCCGCCCTCTTCTAAGATGCTCAGGACCCCTGCGAGCACTTCTTCACTCAACAGCCAGTCCACGTGCTGCAACACAAGCTCCCACTTCCCCCTGACTGCTGGCTGCTGCTGCTGCTGCTGCTGCTGCTGCTGCTGCTGCGGTGGGGTCTGCACGCCTGAGAACCGCCAGAGAACAGTGCGGGGATCGGCGGGGAGGGATCGCCTTGTGTCTTCCCAGCAGCTCCACTGCCGCTGCCGCCTCCATAGCTGCAGCAGCTCTTTGTCTTGACTCAGCCGCAGCAGCAGCAGTTCCTGCTGGTCTCGGCTTCGCGGCTGCGCAGCAGCCCTGTGGTCTGCAACGGAATCTCCCGGTGGTGCGTTGCTGCTGCGGTTCCCAGTGCTGCTGCTGCTGCCACTGCAGGCGCTGCCGCTGCCGCTGCTGCTGCTGCTGCTGCTGCTGCAGTGCGCTTCGTCTTTGCGCATGCGGTGCAGCAGCTGCGCTATGCGCTCGCCGCCGTAGGCCTGGTCTGCTGCAGTGACCATTGCTGCCAGTTCTTGCTGGCTGAGGCAAGTAGGGTAGACTCTAAGGTCTGCCATGAGGCCCCTCATGGAGTGGGCCCTGCAGCGGGGCCACCGCTGCTGCAGCAGGTGGGCCTGCTGCTGCTGCTGCTGCTGCTGGGTGAGGGGGGTGTGGGGGGGGCGCTTGAGCAGCTCCTCGAGGCGCAGCGGCAGCGGCAGCGGGGCCACCCAGAAAGGCAGCGGGCCCTGGCAGAGGCAGCACCTGCTGCTGATGGGTGCTGCTGCTGCTTCCTTGCCATCTAAGAAGAGCCGCACCCCCAGCGGGAGGCCCCTGCCCAGGGGGGCCCCCACGCTGAGGCCCACGTGGGTCCACCGCCGCCGCACCAGTGGTTTGCTGCTCAGCAGCGCAGCAGCAACAGCTTGGTATTCCATATAAGTGGTTGTCTGCAGCGGCACTCTCAGCTGTACGTACACCCGGTTCTCAGGCGACAGCCACACAGACACTGTTTCGCTTACGCAGCCCCGCAGCCACACCAGCCGCCAGGGGGGGAGGTGTTCTGGCAGCTTGCAGTACTTGCAGCAGCTGCTGCTGCTGCTGCTGGTAGCCGCACTGCTGCTGCTGCTGGGGCTGGGAGGCGCGTTGGGGGAGCTGCTGCTGCTGCTGCTGCTGCTGCTGGGGCTGCCTGCGGCGCGGGCGTCGTCTGCGGCTTCCGCCAAGGCCAGCTGCAGCAGCCGGTCCGCCACGTGGCGGTCTTCGCCAGTGCAGGCTGCGCCGCAGCCGTCGTGCTGCTGCTGCTGCTGCTCTTGCTGCAGCTGCTGCTGGTAGCACGCCTGCTGCTGCTGCTGCTGCGGGCTGCTGGCAGCGGCGCCCAAGGGAGAAGGAGAAGTAGCAACGTCCCCCCGTCTCTGTAGCAGCTGCCTGTAGGGCGGCTGCGCAAAAAGACTCCCCTGCAGCAGCTCTATGCGCGTCAGGCCCCCCCCGCGCCTCACAATTTGCCGCCGCAAACCTGCATGCGGGGACCGGGGGGCCCCCGGGGCCCCCGGGGCCCCCGGGGCCCCGGGGGGGCCCCCCAGGTGGGCCCCCAGGGCAGCCCCTTCGCCAGGGCCTGTCCAGGGGGAGTACCATCTTGAGGGGGCGCGGTCTTGGGAGTCGACGCCGCTGTCGTCTAGCACTGAAATGGATTGCGGCTGATAGTGGTGCAGGCGCTGCTGCTGCTGCTGCTGCTGCTGCTGCTGCTGCTGCTGCTGCTGCTGCTGGAAATGTGTTTCCGTGGTGTCACCGTGCTGCGTACCCACGTATTGCTGCTCCGCGTCCAGGCGGTGCTGTTCCTGTTGCAGCTCCAGTTGTTGCTGCGGATGGACAGCGGCTGCAAAGTTCTGGTGCTGCTGGCGCCCGTGCTGCTGCTGCTGCTGCTGCTGTTGCTGCTGCCGCGTTCCCTGCTGCCGCTGCTGTACGTTCAAATGGTCCTGGCTTTGCTGCGCCTGTTGCTGCTGTCGCCGCTGCACTTCCAGCCTCTGGTCGTGGTGCGTCGCCTCGAGCTGTTGCTGCTGCTGCTGCTCATCTTGCTGCGGCTGCTGCTGCTGGTCTTGCTGCTGCTGCCGCTGCGGCTCCACCTCTGATTGCGCCACTGGGTTTGGGCGTCCAGTGAGCCGCTGTCGCGACTCATGTGACCCCGACAGGCTTTGGTCCTCCCTCAGACCCTGCTGCTGCTGCTGCTGCTGCTGCTGCTGCTGCTGCTCTTGGGGCACCAAACCTTGCTGCTCGAGGGGCGGCTGCATGCCCCCTCCCCCATATCCGTGGGGGTTATCCCCTGTTGGCCTTTCTCGCGGTGCTGGCCGTGCAGCTGCGGTCGCATTTGGCACTGCTGCTGCTGCTGCTGCTTCTGCTGCTGCTGCTTCTGCTGCTGCTGCTTCTGCTGCGTCTTCTAGCCTCCAGGGGCTTGCGAAAGGAGAATCCCCAGGGGGCTGCGCAGGCGACGCCACATACGGGAGGTCACCTCGGGGAGCTGCTGCTGCTGCGTGCCTGCCAGCACTTTGGCTTGAGTTGCGGCTTGTGGGCTGCCAGACTGTTGGCTGCTGCAGCAGGGGCTGCTGGCGCTGCTGCTGCTGCTGCTGCGGCGGCTGCTGCTGCTGCTGGTTGCGAGAATCTGCTGCTGGCGCCATCGAGGCAGGACTGGGGGCTGTTGCTTCGGGGCGCTGCTGCCTCATGGGCCTCCAGCGCAGCACTCCGGTGTCAGGGGCCCCGGAGAATCCTGACGCCCTAGTGCTGCTGCTGTAGCTGTTGCTGCTGCTGTTGTAGCTGTTGCTGCTGCTGCTGGCGTTGCTGCTCTCAGGAGCTTGAGGTGGGGGCGGCACCGGCTGCGCAGAAGCAGCAGCAGCTCCAGAAGCTCTTCGCGTGTGGGAACTGCCCCGGGGCGGCTGAGGTGCATCATGTGGTGAAGCAGCTACCTGCTGCTGCTGCTGCTGCTGCTGTTGCTGCTGCTGCTGCTGCTGCGGTGGCGGCGGTGGCGGTGGCGGGGGCGGCTCCTCTTCATCGTCATATAGCCAAAAGGAAAAGGTGCAGGGGGGCCTGGCGTCGAGAGGCACTGAGACAACGGGTGCAGGGAACGCGTCTCTGCATGCAGCCAAGGCACTCTCCGCGCTGCTGCTGCTGCTGCTGCTGCTGCTGCTGCTGGCGGCACAGGGCGTCTTTGTGCGGGGCTCCCCTACAACAACCACTCCGGGAAACACTGGCCAGTGGCGCTGCTTTGCTGCTGTTTCCACGACGCAGCGCAGCAGCATCTCCTGAACACCAGCCAGGTGGGGGGTCAGGGCAGCAGCAGCGGCTTCTGCTGAACTGCTGTTACTCCTGTTGCCGCTCCTGCTGGTGTTGTTGCTGCTGCTGTTGCTGCTGCTGTTGTTGCTGCTGCTGCTGTTGCTGCTGCTGGTAGTGGTAGTGCCAGTTCTGTTGGTGTTGCTGCTGTCATCGCGAGCACAGGTGCTGCTTTCCACTTGGACTCTCGGCAGCAGCCCTCCCTTATGGCGTTCGCCCACTTCGCAGTTTGCTGCTGTTGGGGCTGGAGCCGTTGCAGATGCCGCTGCTGCTGCTGCTGCTGCTGCTGCTGCTGGAAGCAGCGGCGTCAGCGGCAGGCAGGAGGCCGCGCTATCGGTGGCTGCATCTGCTGCAGCAACAGCCTCTTGCGAAGGTTTCAAGGAGAACCTCGACAGCAAGTTGCACAAAGGGGCAAGTCCCTGGCGAGGTGTTTGTTTTTCCCACTTTCCTGCTGCTGCAGCTGCTGTTGCTGCTGCTGACGATGATTCTGAATGCGCGGCGTTTGCTGCTGCTGCCTCATTTGCCGTTCTGGCTGCGGCCACCTCAGCTGCGTAGGTTGCAGCTGCGGCTGCGGGGTCATCTCCCTCAAGAAGCTCCCCGCCCAGGTTCCCGTGTTCGCCAGCAGCAGCAGCAGCAGCAGCAGCTGCTGCTGCTGCTGCTGCTCTGTGGTGCTGCTCCAGCGCAGCGTCCCGCTGCAGTGCAAACAGCTTCAAAAATGCCACTGTCAGCAAACAGCGACTCAGCCAAGAAGGAGGAAAGGCCGAGAGGAAAACACTGGCCCCCACAGGCCATTCTGCGTAGTCGCTGAAGACCACTTGAGCTGTTGCTGCTCTTTCAGCAGCAAACCAAACCCTCAGGGTTTCCTTCATCAGGGCTTCTCTCAGGGCGCTGGACACGGAGGGAGCCGCTGCTGCTGCTGCTGCTGCTGCTGGGTGGGGCTCTGCTGCTGCAGCTGCGCCCGCGGGGCCGGTGCCTGTGACTGCCGCGCAGCAAAGGAATTGCTGCTCAGCGGACAGGTGGCTGGTGAGGCGCTGCAGCAGCTGCTGCTGCTGCTGCGTCGCCGCAGCTCCTGGTTCGGGTGCCGGGGCTTGCTGCAGCTGCTCTCGTTGGTGGTGCTGCTGGCTGTGCTGCTGCTGCACGCCAGCGACGCCGCGGGAGCTAAGTGCTGGAGCTGCTGCTGCCGCTTTCGGAGCTGTTGCTGCGCCTGCTGCTGCAGCGGCTGACGCGCCCTCTGCAGCTTCCCCGTGGGCAGCAGCAACAAGGCCACAAAGCTGCAGCAGCGGCAGCCAAAGTCCCCTTTCTGGAGGCAGCTGCAGCGAGACTCCACCCAAACAAAACAAAAGCCCCCCCAGAAGAGAAGTTACATCGTGGGGCCCTAATGTTGCCTTCAGGATCCGCAGCCGCAGCCGCAAGAACTCAGTCAGATACTGCAGGGAGACTTGGGCGCTGCCGATTGGGAGCAGCCGCTGCGGCTTCTGCTGCAGCTGCTGCTGCAGCTGCTGCTGCTGCAGCAGCAGTAGCTGCTGCTGCTGTTGCTGATGTTGAGAGGCAACGGCTCCCGTGGACTGATCGGAGGTGTTAGTGGAGTCTCTAGATGGGGAGGCAATCGAGTCTTGCAGCTGCTGTCCCAACTGCTGTTGCGATTCCTGTTGCTGCTGCTCGTTCATCATCTCCTGTTGCTGCTCGTGTTGCTGCAGCGGCTGTCCCGTCGGCTCTCCTACGAAAGGGAGATCCCCGTCGTTTTGATGCTGTGCATGTTGTCTCTGCCGGTGGTGCCGCCTTTGCTGCTGCTGCTGTAGCGGCTGCTGCTGCTGCTCTTGCTGCTGCTGAGGCCACGGCCGCTGGCCAATCACTGCAGGACATCCGTCAACAGCAAACGGCAGCAAGAAAAAAGGCTTTTGGGAGCCATAAGTGCATTTGAGGCTAAGGGCTGAGAGGAACTCAGACCCTGTTTGCGGCCTTTGGCCGCAGTGCTGCTGCTGCTCTTGCTGTTGCTGCTGCTGCTGTTGCTGTTGCTGCTGCTGCTGTGCGTCCTCTGTCTGCGGCTGCTCAGCCTGCTGATCGATTTGTATTCGAGACTGATCTCGTATTCGTTCATCAGGCTGCTGCTGCTGCTGCTGCTGCACCTGCAATTGTCCCGGGGGACTGTACAAGTCCTCCGCGGTGGCTTTCTGGGCATCTATTTCCTTTTGTCCCTCGCGTGCTGCAGGAGGTGCTGCTGCTGCTGCTGCTGCCGCCGCCGCTTGAGGGTTTGCTGCCAGCGGGGAGAATCTGGGGGCCGCAGGGCACAGAGTAAAGCAGTCAACAGGGTCGTACCCGTCTTGCTGCTGCTGCTGCTGCTGCTGCTGCTCGGAGCTGCTGCTGCTCGCGTCTTGCGGTGTGGAGAGGTTGCAAAGGGCGCGGATGAGGGGGTCGAGCTGGTGCTCGTGGCAGAGCAGCAGCAAATCAGTTGTGGCTCTGAGTCTGTCTCTGCTGGCTTCCCTGTGTGTGTCAGTAGCAGTTCTGAGCTCAGGTGAAAGCCGGGCTCTTGCTGCTGCTTCTTCTCCCGAGGCCTCCGCCTGTGCTGCAGCAGCAAGCACTCCCATGCCCGACAGCAGCTTCGTGCTGCCGGCAAAGCCGCCGTTTGTGACTGCCTCCAGCCGGCTGTACAGACACCCGAAGGCTGCAGCAGCCTCTGCGCGCAGCTGCAGCAGACGGCGAGATATGCTGCTGCTGCGGTGCAGCGGCAGCCCGCTGCCCCCGGCGCAGCAGCACGCGTAGGTCTCTGGCAGCTCCACCCCGCCGCTGCGGCCCTGCTGCAGCTGCAGCGTCTGCTGCAGCTGCTGCTGCAGCAGCAGCCGCAGCAGCCGCTGCTCCTCGGGAGACCGAAGAGTCGCTGCGGGAGCGTAAGAAAGCGGCTGCAGCATGTTGAACAGCTGCCGCAAAAGTGACACTGCAGCAGGCCTGTCAGCTAAAGACGAAGTCTGCTGCAGCAGAAACTCCACCACGGGAAACAGTACCCCTGCAGCGCAGCCAACACACCTCCGCCCCAAGTTCCAAACCCTAAACCCTAAACCCTAAACCCTAAACCCTAAACCCTAAAAGGCCCTTAAAGGGTATTGCCAACACCTAAGACCTTCTAACAGGCATGCTGAGCCGCAGGTGTTCAGCCTTGCTGAGGGGTTTGCGCTGCAGCACGGGGCTCCCTGCAACGCCTGAAGCTGCAGCAAACGCTTGCAGCTGCAAGGGTTTGCTGCTGGGGTTGTTTGTGGCTACACTTGCCTGCTTGCTTGTGCCTGGGGGTGCAGGCAGCCAGCAGCAGAGTCAGCTCAGCAGCAAGATGCAGGTTGCAGCCCCGCAAGGCCTCGGTGTCAGTGAGCCGCTGCAGCAGCGGCGTCAGCAGCAGCCGAAAGCCCCAGCGCGGGCTGCTGCCCGTGGAGTGTACGTACACCCGGCCACAGTCCAAGACCTCCAGGCGACACCCGGTAAGACTGTCTGCAGCAAAAAACGAAAAGCGAGCTTAAGAGAAGAGCTACTCAAGGCTCCCACGAAATCGCAGCGCCTGCTGCAGTCAGCAGCAGCAGCAGCAGCAGCCGTCCGGCGAAGGAGCAAAAACAGAAATATGAGCAGCAGCAGGAATTGCACACATCAGCAGCAGCAGCAGCGAAGTCTCAGGCAGCACAAGGACCCCACATTGCTGCTGGCCTCGAACACAACACAAGAGTGCAAGCAGCATATAGGCCTTTGAAAAGCCTGCAGCAGCCCGTAAGGCGGCGGAGAGTGCAGGCAGCAGGAGCAGCAGCTTTTAATTTAAAACTCGAGAAGTAAAGGACTTATGTGGCTTGCTGCTGCAGCACCTGAGTGCTTCATGGAAAAGACAACAGCCTCGTCTTCCTCCTCCGCAGAAAGCGTGAGGGAACAGCCCTCTTCAGAACCCCCCAAGTCCGTGCGGGGGTCCAGCAGCACAAGAAGGCGGCGGCAGGGGAGAAAAGAAACTGCAGCAAGAGTTTCTTGGTGCTGCCCGAAGGGGTGTTTGGACTCGACGCAGTGTACAGACACCCGGTGGCTGAAGGCTGCGCGCAGCTGCTGCAGCACGAAGAGCCCCAGCTGGTCCACCAGCTGCCCGTGGGGCCCGTCCGCCAGCAGCGCGCGCGCCAGCAGCTGCAGCAGCCGCAGCAGCTGCTGCATGCTGCTGCACGGCAGCTGCTGCAGCAGCGGCGAAATTACGAAGGGCGCAAACGGGGGGCCTCCGAGGCCCCCACGGGCCTCCACTAGACTCCCTGCGTCGCCCTGGGCTGCCACTGGCAGCAGCGTGGGGGCCCCCAAGCCGCTGGAGAGAAAAAACGCCATGAAGGAGGGGGGCCCCTGCTGCGGCATCTGCGGCGCTGCTGCTGCTGCTGCCTTGCTCTGCTGCCACACGCCGAGGCAGCTGGACACTAGGGTGGCGGCCTTGTGGGGGCCCCCCCCCGCGAAGCAGGGGGGGCCCAGCTCGCTGTAGCTCAGCTGCAACAGCTTCAAGTAGTCAAAGAGGCCCCCAAGGTCTTCAAGACCCACCAAGGGGCCCTCAAAGGACTGCAGCATGCGCCGGACTGCCTGCCGCACCTGCGCAGGCGCAGCAACGGAGGCAGCAGATACTCCTGAGAACCTCAACAGGGGGTCCTGCTTGTGATCTGCTGCTGCTGCTGCTGCTGCTACTGTTACTGCTTCTACTTCTGCTGCTAATGCTTCTGCTGCTCCTGCTGCTGCCGGTGCTGCTACTGTTGTTTTTGTTTCCTCTGCTGCTGCTGCAGCTACTGGGCCTGCTTCTGCTTCTGCTATTTCTGCCTCTGTTTCTGCCTGCGCTGCTGCTGCTGCTACTTCTTCTGCTGCTGCTACTTCTGCTGCTGCTGCTGCTGCTACTGCCTTCATAGGCTAACTTGCAGGCCCGCGACGGCACCCTCTAGCTTCTCCAGCAACGTCAGCAGCGCCTGAATGGGGGGCCCCCCTGGCGCTGCGGAATAGCCCTCGGCGCCTCTGGGGGCCCCCCCGGTGGCCTTCTCTAGTAGGGCCTCGAGGCCGTGAAGGGGCCCCCAAGGGGGCCCCGCCTTGCACAGAAGGGTTTGCGGCAGCCTTATAAGCCTGCGGATGCCAGTCTCTTCATCTTCAATATCCAGAACTACTGTTGGGACGCCTAAGCGTCTGCTGCTGCTGCTGCTGCTGCTGCTGCTGCCTTCCTCAGCCACTAGACGCAGCTCCTCAAAGTTGTCTATCTGCCATATGCAGCCGCAGCGGCCCGCGAGCCCTTCCAGCAGCAGCATATCTCCTGTTGCTGATATCACGAGGCCCTCGACGATATTTGTCGTTACTACTCTGCTGCTGCTGCTGCTGCTGCTGGCGGCCCTGCTGCTGCCATTCACAGCTGGTTGGGACCGGGGCTGTAGCAACTCCTGCACGGCGCGGCACGCCGCTGACAAGTCGACGCTGCTGCTGCCGCTGCTGCTGCTGCTGCTGCTGCTGCTGCTGCTGCGGGTATTGCTGTTGCTGATGACGTCGTTGCTGGTGCTCCGCACCCACTGTTGCAGCACCTGCGCCCTCTCTGGGCCTACGCCTTCCTCAATGGCTGCTATGGCGGCCGTTGCTGCTGCTGCTGCTGTTGCTGCCTGTGCTGCAGGGTCTGGAGCAGCTTCTGGAAGCACAGCGACCCCGTGAACTAGAGAAGCTGCTGCTGGGTGAACACGCACGAGGAGGCCCAGCCGCAGCTCCTTGGGCGACAGCAGCTGGGGCCCACTGGGGCCCTCAACGGCGCACAGCTGATCTCGCCAGTTTCCCGCGCCTGCAGCAGCAGCAGCAGCAGCAGACGGCGCCCCGGACATCCCGGTGGTAGGGTGGCGGATGGCGGCGGAGAGCAGGTCGTCATACCACTTGGTGCTGCGCAGCACTGCTGCAGATATCTCGTCGGACAAGCTGCTGCTGCTGCTGCTGCTGCTGCAATTTTTGTCCAGCTGAAACTCCGGCGCTACGTTTTCGCTGGCTTGCTGCATCAACGCATAGAGAGAGGTGTCGGTGCCTCTCCTGGCAGCAGGGGCGACATCATGTTCGCCTGGGCTGCTGCTGCTGCTGCTGCTGCTGCTGCTGCTGTCTTCATTGTTGTTGCTGGTAGTGTTGCGGCCGCTGCTGTTGCCGGTGCTTCCACTGGCCCCTGAAAGCTCAGCTGGCTCGAAATCTTCCTCATCCTGTTCTTCCTGCTGCTGCAGCAGCAGCTCCTGCTGTTCGAGCTCCTGCTGCTCGAGCTCGTGCTGTTCGAGCTCCTGCTGCTGCAGCTCCTGCTGCTGCTGCTCCTGCTCCTCCCGCAAGTCTGCTTCTTCTAAGAAGCGCATCTGCATCGCCTCCAGCTCGGCCACGCCGCTGGTCAGCAGCCACTCTGCTGCTGCCTGCAAGTCATCTCCCTGCAGCCTCAAGGCTGAGACGCACAGTCCTAAAGGGAAGAGTCCACTTCCCATCATTTCGTGAAGTGTTTCTGCTGCTGCGCGGCGCTGCAGCGCCTCCTGGCTAAGGGCCCCCACAAGAATGGGGGCTGTTGGGGCCCCTGCGCCTGCGTTGCTGTCTCGGGCGCTGGAGCCTGCTGCTGCAGGTGCAGCAGCAGCAGCAGCAGCACCGCCGCGGGCAGCAGCGGAAACTGCTGCGTCGTTGCTGGCACCCTGGCCGCTGCTGGCGTAGCTGCGAGGCAGCTGCAGCGCAGCAGGCTGCAGCGCAGCAGGGGGAAGCCCCATGTCTGCAAAGAGCTGCTGCATATCCGCATTGTCTAAGGAAGTTCCAAAAGGATACAAAAAAGGAGAGGCCCCAAAATTAGCCTGCAGACGCAAAGGGGGGCCTTCGCTCCAAGCGGAGGCCCAGACGGCAGGGCGGAAGCAGCCGCGGACCTCCTTGAAGGCCACCACGCTGCTGCTGCAGTTGCTGCTGCAGTTGCCGCTGCAGTTGCTGCTGCAGTTGCTGCTGCAGTTGCTTCCTGCCCACGGGGTGACAGCCACTAGTTGGCCGTTTTTGGTGAAGCTGATAAGGCGCTGCTTTGCATTCAGCAGCACGCCCACAGTGTCGCCTACTCCGTAGGCAGCAGCACGACCTGCTGCAGCAGCAGCAACAGAAGCCCCGTGCAGCAGCGAGCCTGTGCTGCAGTAGAGGTACCCGCTGCTAAGGCTGCTGTCTCCGGTTTTGAGCACACAGCCGTCCACGTGAAGGCCCACAGCAACGAGGGGCTCTTTGCTGCTGCCGCTGCTGCTTCTCTCCTGTTCGCCAGTGTTGCTGCTGCTGCAGCTGCAGCAAGCGCGATAGCTCCCGACCTGCTTTTCTTGCTGCTGTGCAGAGGCTGAGGAAGGCTGCACTGCTGCTGCGCACTCTCCCCTTTCTGCAGCAACGCAGGGAGCCCCGCAGCTGCTGCACTGCTGCTGCTGTTGCTTCGAGTCCAATCCAATGTACACCTCAAAGTAATATGCAGGGAGAGACGTGGGTATTGCTCTGTTAGCCTGGGCAGTGCATTGGAGCCTGTTGCAGTGCTCTACGACAGCTGCTGCCTGCTTTGCTGCTGCTGCTGCTGCCTCATCTGCAGCAGCTGCTGCTTTCTTCGTAGCTGTTACTGCTGTTCCTGGTTTTCCTCCCACGGCTTGTTTTGTTGCTGCTGTGTCAACCAGTGTGTCGGAGGGGCTTTGTCCAACAGAGATGCAGCTAATTTGGGCGTTTTGCAGCAGCAAGAGTTGATCGTCTTGCTGCTGGTGCTGCTGCTGGTGCTGCTGCTGCTTCTTGTCGCGAGGCTCTGCCCCAGCTTCACCAGCGAAGGAGGAGGCTGGCGGCGGTTCATTATCCGGCTGTGTTTCGGCTTCCTGCTGCTGCTGCTGCTGCACGTCCTGCAGCAGCACTGTCCAGTCCTCCGGGGGGCAGCAGAAACGCTCAGCAGTTCGCCTCTCCCAGGCACTGGGCAGCAGCAGCGGCAGCCCCGCAAAGGGGCAGTGCCGCAGCGCTTCTGCTGCTGTTTGCCGCAGCAGCAGCCGGTTCTCAATGGCTAGGCAGCCATGCAGGCGGTCTCGCAGCAGCTGCCGCAGCCGCAGCGAGAGGGCCCGCAGCTCTTCGAGGCCTTCTAGGTAAGGCACGGAAATGGGGCGGAGGCAGACGACTAAGAGGGACTGCAGCAGCTGCTGCTGCAGCAGCAGCGAAGCAGCGACCTGCCGGCTCTGCAGCAGCTCGCTCACCGCCGAAAGCGCCATGGTCCGTAGCTGCAGCAGCAACAGAGAAGCCACGCGCCCTGCGGGAAGCCACGTCACCCCATCCGCTGCTGTTGCTGCTGCTGCTGCTGCTGAATTGGAAAAAGCAGCATCGGCCGGCTCATGCTCTTCGTCTAGTAATCCTTTCTCTGCTGCAACAGTCAGCCTCACTATCTCCTTCAGCAGCTCCTCCGTCTCTGAGTGCTGCGCTGCTGTCTCGTCGCTGCGGCCTGCTGCTGCCCTGCTGCTGCTTGCTGCTGCTGTCAGCGCAGCCGCTGCTGGTCCACTTGCTGCTGCTGCAGAGGCTGTGTCGGCAAGAGAAGCCTGGAAAGACCTGCTCCAGGGCGCCCGCTGCGTTGGGCTCCCAGGGCTGTGGCGGCTGTGCTGCTTCTGCTTTTGCTGCTGCTGCTGCTGCTGCTGCTGGGCACCTTTGAGCAGCAAATCAGCAATCGCGTGTCCATCTGTCTCGCAAAGGCTTGCAGCTGTCCCTGCTGTCAGGCGGCTGAGCTGCAGCCTGCAGCTGTTTCCTTCCTTGACCTGCAGTAGCGCGAGTCCTTCGTACCTCGACAGCAGCACGAGTCTGTTGCTTTGGAGCAGCTGCTGCTGCAGCAGTTCGCTGCCGTTGCTGCTATCCGCCTGCAACGAGCAGCCAACTCTCAAAAACTCTGGGGAGCCTCCGAGCACAGCAAGGGCGCCCAGAGCCTCACAGAAAGCTTGGCCCCATGGCGTATCTCCGTCTTTGTGGCACTTGAGTTCCGCTGCTGCTGCTGCGTCTGCTGCTGCTGCTGTAGCTGCTGCTGCTGCTGCTTGCCCAGCAGCTGTGCACGCAGATATAAGCCACTCTTGGGTCTCTGCAGAGACGTGCTGCTGCTCCGTGTGATGGTGATGGCGGTGACGATGCTTGGCTTGGTGGTCATGGTGCGGTTGTTGTTGTTGCTGCTGCTGCTGCTGCTGCTGCTGCTGCTGCTGCTGCCTCTGGGCGTCGTCTGCAGCTCCCTGCAGCAGCGCTTGAGGACCCTTTTCTAATACCGCGCTGCTGAAAGCCATGGCTTGCCGAATCCGCTGCCGGATGGGCTGGCTCCACTGGCAGCAAAGCAGCAGCTGCCTGAGGAGTCCCCTGAGCTCCAGGGCCAGAGCAGCTTGTTGGCTAGCTGTGCGGCTCTGCGTGAGCACACAGGTTGGGATGCTGCCGCTGCTGCTGCTGCTGCTGCTGCTGCTGTTGCTGCCGCTTCTGGCGCTGTGGCGAAGGAACAGCTGGTGCAGCAAAAGCTCCTCCCAGTGCCGGGACATCTGCGAGAGGCCTGACGAGCATTCGCCCAGGGCGAAGGCCATGGGGGACACCAGCAGCTGCAGGGGCCTGCCGCTGCTGCTGCTGCGCCCGGGTGCAGCTGCTGCTGCGCCTGAGATTGCTGCTGCTGCCGCCTCTGCTGCGAGCTGCTGAAAAGCTGCTGCTGCAAGAGCCGCCGGGCTGCACACTGCCACCCCGCAGCCAATAGCAGCTAGAAGGCATTCTGCGACCTGCAGTGCGGCGCTGCTGCTGTCGCTTAGTGAGCAGCTGCTGCTGGGACAGGGCCCATTCCATGGTGCAAGGGCGCCGGCGTGGCCTGTTGCTGCTGCTGCTGCCGCAGCCGACTCCACGACTTCGGCTGCTGACTCTGCTGCTTCAGTTGCTGCTGCTGCTGCTGCTGACGGCGGCTCTGCTGCCGCAAAGAAGTTGGGGGTCGCTGGAGCTGACAATGCTGCTAGGAGGATCCCTCTGTCTCCATGGTGTGCGGGCAGAAGCAGACGTAGGTGCTGCTGCTGCTGCTGTATGGCTGCAGGATGCATCAGAATGTAGCAGCCACGGCTGTTGGCAGCAGCAGCAACAGCATTAAGCAGCACATCTCTGAGGTGGCCAGAATAGAGAGTGGGGGCCTCAGCAACTGCTCTGAGGGCCGGCAGCAAAAAGCGAGCTGCGTGTTGGGGGCTGCTGAAGGGCAGCAGCAGCTTCAGCAGCAGCGCGGCCTGTCGCTGCAGCCTAGGGCTGCCTGCAGCAAGCAGCAAAGCTACTGCAGCGCCCAGCGCATCAGACGAGAGAATCAAACGGAAGCAGCAAGCTGCGGAGCTGCAGCAGAAACATCCCCACTCTAGTGAGGCCCCGGGGCTGCTGCAGCAGCAGGGCGTGCTGCAGCAAGTCTGCAAGTCCATAGCTCCTTTATGGTCCAGGCGCCAGCTATGAGAGCTTCCGGAGGGAGACCAGTGGTCATACGCCGCAGCAGCAGACGGAAGTGGGGTAGCTGCCGTACCCGCTGCTGCTTCCGTTGCTGCTGCTGCTTCTGCTGCTGTTGCAACGTGCTGCTGCAAGAGCGCCGATGAATCAGACGTCAGACACTTCGATAGAAGGAGGATCAAGAGGGAAGCAAAGAGATGAGTCGTCGATTCCCAAGACAAGAAGAGTTTCATTTCCTGGACTGCCTGCAGCTTGTTGTGTTGCTGCTGCTGCTGCTGCTGCAGCTGCGGAGCAAGTTGTGCTGCTGCGGTTTGCAGAGCTGCAATCAGCCCCAAGTCGATGCAAAAGCGCATGGCGAGCAGGCGGGACCTGTGGCCTGCTGATGCAGCGCGGAGACAGACAATGAGCAGCAGCAGCAGCCTGTCGTAGAGGGGCGGAGGCGGCAGCTGCTCTTGCTGCTGCTGAGGCTGCTGCTGCTGAGGCTGCTGCTGCGCGGGAAGAGCTCCAGCCACGGCGACGTCTATCAAGCCAATGCGTTGCAGCGCTAATATGTCTCTTTCAGCAAAGGCGATAAACCCTAGAACAGACAGCGCAGCATTGCGCACCATGAGGCATTGCTGCGGCAAGAAGGGCTCCTGTGTACGTTCAGCTGCAGCAGCAACAGCAGCAGCAGAAGCAGCTGCAACAGGAGCTGCAGCAACGTCTGCGCAGCAATCCTCCGCGTGTGGCGCGGCCAGTTCTTCAACTCCACGCACAGCACACAACTGCTGCTGCTGCTGCTGCTGCTGCTGCGTGCTCGCCAGTTGCACTGCGACGGCCACGGCGCGGTAGTGAAAGAGCCGCAGCTGCCTCTCTAGCTGCACCCCACAGCCCCTGACGGAGCAGCAAAAGTCACCTTGCTGCTTTTGCTGCTCTCTTTGGGGTCCCCTGCCTTCGTCCCCCGGGAACTCGTAAGGCCTGAACAGCGGGTAGCGCGGTAAGCAGGGAAGGCTGCCGCTGCTGCTGCTGCTGCTGCTGCTGCTGCTGCATTTCCGCCAACCCAAGTACTGCAGCTGGGACCCTTCTTCTGGCGGCTGCACCCAAGTAGGCAGCGGCAGCCCCAAAGGCGTCTCGCGGCCCATAGAGCGCAGCACTTTCAGCAGCAAATAAAGGGGCAGGGGGCTCCGCAGAGACAGCAGCGCGTGGTGCAGCAAATCTAGACCCTGCAGCATTCCTTCAGCTCGCAGCCGCCGCTGCCGCAGCGCATCTGCCATGCAGCTCAGGTCGTCCAGAGGGCCGGAAGGAGAAGCCGCTGCTGCTGCTGCTTCGTCTTCTGCTTCTGCTGCAGCAGCAGCAGCCTCGGAGGCAGTGGAGAGAGAGGCAGCAACTGCCCCACCTGGGAAATTCGAGCTCCTGCCCTCCGCGTCTGTTGCTCCTTGTGCTGCTGCAGCACTCGGTTGCAGCACTGTGGAGTCCGACTGCGACGCTGCTTGCTGCTGAAGCGACACTACTGGAGCGGCAGCAGCAGCAGCTGCAGAAGCAGCAGCCGTAGCAGCAGTGACCTCTCTCACCATTTCTGCTGCTGCCGCAGCTGCTGCCTTGCCTAGACAGCGCACCAACAACAGCTGTTGGTCACGGCCTTGGGAAAAAACTGTCTCAAGCGTCTTTTTGGAGTTCCCTGCGGCAGCAGCAGCATCAGCGTCGGGCGACTCAGCTACGGCCGTGGGTCCTGCTGCTGCTGCTGCTGCGTTTGCTGCTGCAGTGCATGCCGAACGCACTGCAGAAGCAGCCGACTCAGCAGCAGCAGCAGCAAGAGTCGCTAGCCGTTGGCGTTGCTCTTGTGTCTCTGAGTTGGCGGAAGTGGTGCCGGTGACAGCAGCAGCTGTTGCTGCTGCCTGCACTGCACGCGAAGCTGCAGCAAGCGCTCGCGCTGCAGTCGGTGGCAGAGCAGGAGGCTTCGCAAAGAAAACTGCAGCAACTCCGTGGGAGACACTTTTTGCAGCAGCCTCTATTTCTTGCTGTTGCTGTTGCTGCTGCTGCTGCAGCTGCCTCGCTTCCCTCCACTTCTGCATGCGCTGCCACTTGGCAAACGCCTTCTTACAGCGGCTTACCCGCTGATCTGGTGCAGCAGTCCGCGCATTTGCTTCTGCTGCTGCTGCTGCTTCTGCTGCTGCTTTGGTGGTAGAGAATGCATCTGGAGAGCCTAGAGGTATGAAGGGCCCCCTGACATCCAAAGCAGCCAGGGAGGACAAAGCTCTCACAAGAGTTTGCTGACTGTATTCTTCCGTGGTATCTGCTTCTGAGTTTTGGGGGACAGCATCAGCAGCAGCAGCAGCAGCAACTGCAGCAGCCGTTACTGCAGCTGTGTGTGCAACAAATGAGGTGGAGATGGGGGTCGACGCGAGCGAATGCCTTCCTGTTGCTGTGCCAGCAGCAGCCGCAAGGTGTTCTGCTTCCGTGCTGTGCAGCAACAGGCTGCTGCTGCTGCAGTTGCTGCTGAGGTGTGTCAAGCTGCTGCTGCCGAGGCGCGGAATTTCACTGGGGCTGCTGCTTTTGCTGCTGTCCCACACGCCATCTTGGCACGCTCGCCTCCGAAGCTGAAGCCCTCCTCTGAAAGCGTGCGCTCTTGCTGCTGCTGCTGCTGCTGCTGTTGCAGTGGGTTCTAGGCCTGCTGCAACGAGACTGTAAGGCAGGCGCCTTTCCTCCTTGTCTCTTTGCCGAAGAGAAAAAGGCTTTAGCCTCATGAGAAGAGCTGCCTTGCTCAGGAGAACTGCTGCCCAAAAAGAATAGCAGGAGAGAGTCTGCTGCTGCTCGAGCTGCTGCTGCAGCTGCCGCCTTTGCTCCTCCTTAGCAGCAGCAGCAGCACCGCGAGGAAGAGCAGCAAGGTCTCTTCTGTTGCCCTCAGCAGCTAATACGCTTCGCTGCCTCTCACCCACCACCCACTGTCTCAAAGTCCGTCCCCCAGACCAGACGAACACAGCAGCAGCAAACTGCTGCTCGTCAGCAAGCCACAGCGCCTGCCGCCTTACAAGGGTTTCCAAATTGCTGCTGTTGCTGCTGCTGCTGCTGTTGTGTTTAGCTGCTGCTGCCGCTGCGTCGGCGAGCTCTGGCTCCCGCTTCAGTAGCTCCAGCAGCAGCGACACGAGCAGCCTCTGCATGCGCAGGTGGTGCAGCAGGCAGCAGCAGTAGGCTTTGATAGCCAGCTGCAGGCTGAGGCCCCCCACAGTCTCGCTCAAGAGCGCGCCCCCAGTTGAGGCCCTCCTCACAGCCCCCAAAGACCTGTGGGGCCCCCGCCTCCCCACAGCTGCTGCTGCTGCTTCCAGCACCAGGCCAAGGGCTCTTCCCAGGGGCCCCCCTTTCCACAGAATGTAGCAAATGCTTTCTGGGTGGGCCTGGAGGTGATGCAGCTCCGCCTGCCACGCGGGCGCAGCAACGGGAGGCAGCAGAACCAGGCTTTGACGCCAGGCGCCTGGTGCTGCCTCCCCAGCAGCAGCAGCAGCGCCACCTGCTGCGCCTGCTGCTTCCTCAGCAGCAGCAGCATCACGTGCTGCTACAGTCGCTGCTGCTGCGTCCGTTGCGAGCCCGTTTTGCGCAGCCAATTTCTGCTGTCCCGCAGCAGCTCCAGGAGCTTCCTGTGGGTTTGCTGCTGCCTCAGGGTGACACCGCAAATCCCCCTCATTCGTTTGGGGCCTCCCCACAGAGAGGTCTTCCTGGCGTAGCTGCTTCTGCTGCTGCTGCTGCGCGCTGCCACGGCCTGGGTGCGTGAGGGTAAAGGCCTCTGCAGCTGCGGCCCCCAGGCAGCTGTCCTGAGGGCCTTTAGAGGGCCTAGCTTGAGAAGTTTGGGAGATCCGCCGGGGTAAAGACTCGAAGGAGCTGCCAGAGTTGAAGTCCGAGGCGCCTCTGGAGGGCCGCAAGGAGGGCCCTCGTGCAGGGGCGGCCCCTAGGGGCCCCTCGAGGTGGCCCCGAAGGGGCCCCTCTGACAGATCGGCTGGCAGAGCTGAGGAAGGGGTCTCGCGAGGGGGCAGTGCGTGAGCTGCAGAGGGGGCAAAGGGGGCTTCTGGAGCAGAGGTGAGCATCTCACTTCCTCGCTGCTGCTGCCAGTCCAGCTGCTGCTGCTGCTGCTGCCGTTGCCGCTGCTGCGGCTGCTGCCTCTGCAGCCGCTGGCGGCCCTGCCGACTTCCGCCGCACTCCAAAGTGTCATCCTCCAGACTGCATGTATCGTCGGCCCTTGGAGAGCTGCTGCTGGGGCCCCGGTGGCAGCTGTCGGGGCCCTTGTCTTGGGGCTGCAGCAAATTAAGAGTGCTGGGGGACCCCTTGAGGCGAGGCAGCCTGCGCACGCAGGGGGGCCTCTCCTTCCTGTAGCCGCCGGCGAACAGCAGCGAGCTGAATGCTGTTTCTAGTTGCGCCTCGTGTGCAGCAGGAGGCGGGGCTCTCAGCAGGGCTGCTGTTGCTGCAGCAACACCAGCAGCACAAGCCAACACGAATTCTACCAGCAGGTGGGGGCCCTCTTGTTGCTGCCGTTGAGAAAGCAGCGGGGCACACGAAGACTTCTCAGGATTCTCTTGCTGGCTGCTGCTGGAGTTGCTGTTGCTGCTTCGGCTGCTGCTGCTGTGCGGCTCAAGTAGTGCCTCGTGGGGAATAGAAGTTGCTGGTGCAGGTCTTGGGGCAGCCTCGGCTTCCTTGTAAAAAGCGGTGTAGCTTCGTTTCTTGCTGCAAGGTTGTTCTTGCTCAGCAGCGGCAGCAGCAGCAGCAGCTGCTGCTGCTGGCGGCATCGCCCACTGCTGGCCTAAGCAGTAGACTCTGAAGCCCCACAGAGAGCCCTTTGGCCTCAAACTAGAAGCAGCGGCTGTAT
The DNA here is from genome assembly GCF_000499385.1 of Eimeria necatrix. Classification (NCBI taxonomy): domain Eukaryota; phylum Apicomplexa; class Conoidasida; order Eucoccidiorida; family Eimeriidae; genus Eimeria; species Eimeria necatrix. The sequence goes on from NW_013654861.1 coordinate 43,981, forward strand.
TGGGCTTATCGCAGACAGTGAAGAAGAGGGTCAGGGCCTGGGCCTCCACCACGAGGGCCTCGCGGGGCCAGGGGGCCCTCGCAGCAGCAGTGCTGCTGGCTGGGGGGCCCTCTGGCTCTTCTTTGTTGGAGCCACTGAAAGGCCCAGCTACCAAACAATCTGTGGGGGCCTCTGAGGGCGCGCAGCTCCAAAGGCCCCGATAAACCTGCAGAGGCACACAGAGACGCCAGCAGCAAAGACTGGACCCAGCAGCAGCAGCAGCAAAAGGGCAACCCGAAGACCCCAAGCACGAAGAAGGCGCAGAGGCAGCCGCAGGCAAACGCGCTGACGCAGATGGAGACACAAACAAACTAGCGGCGCTGCAGCACCGCAGCAGCCACTGCAGCAGTCACTGCACCAGCCACTATAGTAGTCAGTTGCAGCAGCCACTGCAGCAATAGAATCAGCAGCAACTGCAGCAGCAGCGAAGGCGACAAAAGGAGATGATGCAAAGGCAATGGGAGGTAAAAGGGGCAGCAAGAGGCGTAGAGACTCAGACAAATGCGAAAGCCATACGCTGCGGAAGCCATATCCACCTAAAGAGGCAAAAATAGTAAAAGTCACTTTTAAAGACCCCCGAATACAAGTTCATGACTTCGCCATGCAGCGCTACAGCCCAGGAGAGTGGGAGCAGCAGCAGCAGCAGCAGCGGCAGAGGCAGCAGCAACAGGAACAGGAGCACCAGCAGCCCCAACAAGTAATAGAGACACGCGCAAGGGAACGAGAGAAATGCCGTGCAGCTGAACGAACTGTGAGAACATCTTGAGAGCCTTCGGTCTCGGACTTCGGGTCAAAGAGGAGTACTATGTGCGACGCAGCAGGGAAAGAAACCTGGTGTGCGTAGAAGAAGTGCTGCTGCTGCTGCTGCTGCTGCGATAGCTTAACGCCCTTGCTGCTGGCCCACGCTGCTGCTGCCTCCTCAGCACCTGCTGCGTGCAGCCGTGAGTATGGGTGGGGCGTCTCCACAACTCGCAGTGACGGGTGGAGGGGAGGGTAGGGGAGGAAGCCTGCAGGAGTAGCAGCAAAGGCAGCAACAGCAGCTGCTGCTGCCCCTGCTGCAGCATTTTCGCAAGCCAGCGAGCGGCTTGTAAGGCCGAGGGATCTGGAAGAAGCATAAGTGAGACCTTAAGGCTTCGCCAGACTTTGGGTGACGGCCGTGAGTTTCTGAGGGACCTGTTGCTTACCTGGCTGGCCACTGTGCTGCTCTTCCAGCGCCGCATCCTGCTGTAGCTGTTGCTTCGCTTGCTGCAGTTGGAGCAGTTTGCTGCTGCTGCAGCCGCTGCTGCTGAGTGCCTCTACTAGCTGCTGCAGCGGACGGTGTGCATGCACTGCAGCATCCGCAGCCAACAGCAGCGCGTAGAGTTCTGCTGCAGCGTTCTGCTGCAGCTTGCCCATCCAAGGGCGGCCAGCAACAACAGCAAGTCCGTAGCAGAGCGGTATAGCAACGTAGTCCAAAAGGGTCCCCTCTAAGTTAGGCACTCCACTGCAGCAGGAGTTCTGTTCTTGGTGCTGCTGCTTGTGATGGTGGTGGTGGTGGTGCTGCTGCTGCTGCAGCACCTGCACTCGCTCTCCGGCTTCTCTGATAGCTTCCAGGCAGGGCTTCAGGGCAGCAGCAAGCGCAGCAACAAACCGCTGCAGCTGCTGCACTGGGAGGCTGTATTGGCTGCTGCACAGGGCGGCAGCGAACAGAAGTCTCATGGCGATCCGCTGCAGCAGCAAACAAGCGCTTCGTCCTGTCCCCTCGCTAACAAAACGGTGGTCGCGAGGGCTCCACGGTGCCAGCCCCGGCAGAGCAGGAGCAGCAGCTGCTGCTGCTGCTGGTGCTTCTTCTCTTGCTGCTGCACGAACTGTGGGGGTGGGCATGCCAGTTTTGCGCTTCTTTGCTGTAGCAGCTGCAGCAGCAGGGGCTGTCGCTTTGTTGCGTCGGTCTTGGCGCGGACTTGAAGGCCTGGCGTTGTTAGCTGTACAAGCACTTGCTGCAGCAGCTGCAGCAACGGCAGCAGCTGCGGCTGCCGGGGCTACAGCAGGAGACACCAGAGGCGGCGATGTAGCCTTACTTGCGTGCTGGCTCTCCTGGGAAGAATAAGCATGATTGTTTGCTGCAGCTGCAGATGAAGACGGCATAACTGCGGCAGCAGCCTGGGCAGCAGCAACTCCGCCGTTTGCTGCTGCTTCAACAACACCGACTGCATGCTGAGACGTCGGTGCGCTTCTTTCTCTTTTACGGGTCAAGACACTCTCCGTGACAGCGGAAGATGGGCGGCCATCGTTTGGAGCTTTGTTGCTGCTGTTCCTGGTGCTGCTGCTGCTGCTGCTGCTGCACACACTTTCCCCGTGTGAATTAACAGGCCGGTCGTTTCCTTCCTCTGCCCCGTACGACGCATCAGCAGCAGCTCTAGCAGCGGAAGCAGCAGCAGCAGCAGAAACAGCCTTTCTTGCAGTGGGTGACATCAGGCAGACCCGGTGCTGCAGCAAGTGTTGCTGCCCCACGTGCAGCAAAAGGCGAAGCATCGAGCGGGAGCACCTAAACCCGTTCTGCTGGTCTCGCTTCACTTCAAGTGGATTCTCTTCGCGAGCTGCCCCTGCTGTTCTGCTGCAAGTGTCACCAGCCCTGACAGCAGCAGCAGCAGCTGCTGCTGCTGCTGGAGGCACGTTGCTGCGTGCACTCGAGGCCCCTGGAGCTGCTGCTTCTGCTGCAGATACTTCTGTACCCAGCGTCTGCATGATGGGCCTAGAGAAGGCTGCAGCAGAACTCAGGGGGTCTCGTGATTGGGGGCTGCCAAGATTTAGCTGCTGCCCCTGGGTGTTTCCATTTGTAAGAAGTGTCGGGGCTGCCTGTGCCTCACTTTGGGCTTCGCCTTGCAGTTGCTGGCTGCTGCTGGGCGGCTGGTGTTGACTCTGGGGTGGCGCTGCGCTGCCGCCGCTGCTGCTGCTGCTGCTGCTGCTGCTGCTGCTGCAGAGCAGCACCTGCTGGCCAGGGACTGCTGGCGTCGACTCCGAGTTCGACTTTAGGGTCCCCTCAAAGGACCTGGGGGGCCTAAATGGCAAGTGTAGGTCCGGCAGTTCGTCTAGCCGCTGCAGAAGCTGCTTCAGAAACGACTTGCTGCCTCCATTAGCAGTAAATATCTCTACCAAGATCTGCTCGCGTCTCGCACGCCGCAAGGCCTCACTTCTGCTTCTGTTGTCCTTGCTGCTGCTGCTGCTGCTGCCGCTGCTGCTGCTGCTGGCAGCAGTATCCGGATAAAGCAATGCCGGCGGCTCCTCAGGCGCTTCCCAGAAGAAACGTTTATCTCTCTGAAAAGAAACACACAGAGAAGCAGCAACAGCCACAACTAATAAAACTGCTAGGGCTAGCCCCGCAGAGCTGAGGGCCTCGAGCAGGCGGCTCACCAGGCCCTGGCGGACAGCAGCCTCTATGGCTTCCCCGAAGACGCAGCACTTCAGAGCTACGGGGCCCTCCAGCAAGAGAGGATGCCTCTGCAGCTCGTCATCGCAAATCCACCGGAGCTTCTTCGTAGTCCATTTCAGGGCTCGCCGCTGGCTCTCGCTGCTGCTGCTGCTGCTGCTGCTGCTGTTAGTGGCAGCGTGCGGCTGCTGCGGGTGGTGCTCTCCGTCTTCTGCCTTTCCTGAACTGTCGGGAGATGCTCCGTCTGGAGAAGCTGGCTCTGCTGTTGCAGCGGCTGCTGCACCAGATGCTGCAGCAGCTGCTGCCTCCTCTGGGTCGAGGAGGCCTCCCAGCCCCAGCAGCAAATCGTCCACGTGTCTGTAGATGTGGGCCCGTCTTTGAAGATACTTCTCTACGCGCTTTGTCGTGAGGTCTGACTGCTGCGCTGCGTACTTGGCAGCAAAAGAGGCGATAGGCGCGGACCGGCAGCAGCAGCGCGACACTTCAAGAGCAGCAAACAGCTCCTCATCGTAGTGCTTCAGCTTCTCCAGCTCTGCTGGAGTGTACAGCGACGCAGCTGCTGCAGCCGCTGCAGCGGCAGTAGCCCTCTGCTGCGGAGGCTCTTCATCTGGGGCGCCTAGGGGAGGCCTTGCAGCGGCAGCTGAGGAGTCCCCCAGCGCCTGCTGTAGGGTCACCTGGCCTCCTGAGTTGGAGGTGACTTGTGTAGAGGCTTCTTGCAGCCCCCATGTGCCGTAGGAGTGCCTCTGAGGCTCTCGAGTTCCCCCTGCGGGCTGTTGGGGGCCAGCAGTGGCCCCCTGGAGCCCCCCTGTGGAGCGTGCCGCTGCAGACGAGGGGACCTCCATTTCGCTTGTTAGGACATGTCTTCTTGGCTTGCTGGGCTTTGTCAGCTAGCCGAGGGCAGTGGGCATTACGGCGTGTGAAAGAAGGGCGGCGACGGCGCCTCCTAGCCAGCTGCCTTGCAGCGCCCAAGGCCAGCGCACGAAGCGACTGGGCGCCCCAAAAATGCAGCCACGAGGACCCCTAGACGTCGCCGCGGGGGCAAAAAATAATGCATTCGCATTAGCGAAGGTTTGATATGCGGGGAGGCCCCCTTGAGGTTCGGCTGTGAAGCAGACAGGCGAACAAAGCCCAGCGACAGGACCACGCGGCAGTCTACGGGCGTCCTGGGGAAATCTCAAGGGCTCATTACTAAAGCTTTGGTCGCTTGGGAATTAAACGGTCATGTTTTGTCTTGATTTGCTTTCAATGGAAGAAAGGAGCATAAGGAACACGAGAGGCCAACGAGAAGGGCTCTGGCCCCTCCCGCCCAGACACCACCAGTGGACACCGCCGACTGCCGAGGAGCTCGCAGACTCTATGGTGGTAAACTGATACGTTAGGTTCACAAGAGTTAATTTTTCAATTTACTGATGCCGTGAAGACTCAAAGAGGCCTCCAACGCTCACGAGGCTTCTGCTTCGCAGCCGCGGCAGCTGCAGGTTCGCCACTCACCAGACAGCCATCACGAGCAGCACGGAGCGGGGGAGGTCACTTTCCCCTTGAGATGAGTGTTAAAGACGGAAAAGAGGGGTCAATATACTAAAAACCATTTATTTCAACTTAAAACCTTCCGACTTGGGAATATGATGGACTGAATGCCCGGTAGAGCAAAAGAGCAGACATAGCACTCACGCCGAAACGCCATATGCAGCAGACTTGCCCGCTTCCCATTGCACATTGCACATGCGCAGACACTTTTGTCCTTTCAACGGTATTTATTAAAAATCAGACGAGTTTCATTCGCTCTTTGGCCAGAGAAGAGTCATTTTCCCGGTATTTCAGTGGCTAGGAAGGCGCCCGAATGATGAATCAAGCACTGGCAGCTTCGTCATTTTTGGATACTCTGCCTTAGACTGGGGGTTAACGAAATATCAGCTCGATGAGGTCCCATTTTCTAATCTGCACCAAATCAGATCGGTGTAAGGGAGCCCATGCATCTGTTTTCCGCAGCCTGTATGCTCAGACAGCTCTTTAGTTTATTCCGTCCACTTTCATCGGCCCAGCCGATCTCCTGCATATTGGCTCGTATTACTTGTCCATTGGAAAATGATGGCAATGTCGTTCCAGAGAGGCAGTGAATACTGCTGAATATAAATATTCCCTGGATAAGCAGTCGAGCCAATCCAGATCCCCGCAGAATGTCAGCAGCAGCTAGCTACAGTTCTCCATGGCTACTGGCAGATATTTCTCGCCTGGCGTAGCGCAGCCTTTCTGAACTAGGGCTACAAGCTATCGCAGTGCAGTAGTGGCTAGCTCCCCAACCACTTTATGCCCATTTCTAGCCACCTCCAGCCAACTTCAGAGGAGCCCACGGCGTCCTGGTGCAAACTTTCAATGCGCAACACAGTGCGCAGTTGCTTCTGTGGACTTGCCTGCAACTTGTACTGCTTTCTGAGTTTCTCCCTCCAGCTACCTCTGGAGGTGTTCCTTTATGTGCCTCTCCTGGCTTCGCTCTGCTGCTCTAATTCCCCCTCCTGTGCCTTGCAGTATATTCTGTTTCTCCTTGCGTCTGGGTGCATTTGCGAGTCGCTGTTGAATCGGTCAAACAGCAAACATAAGAAAGAAATCAGTTTCTGTTTTTTAACAATTTGCATTCAATCCCCACGCGAGGGGGAGAGCCAGAAAAAGCCCTAGCGTTGTTGGCTCTAGCCCTTACACGCCATTCCCTAGGGTCTCAGTGATCCCTGTACTGCTAAGGCTACAAGACTAGCAGCCATATATGTATGGTCTTATAAAGATTCACGGATAATCAGTATAGGCCTTTCCGTATAAGGGGCCCCCGAGACGCGCAAAGGGAACCCCCGGCGATCTCGCCTGCGAGCCATCTCAGGAGTAGCCACAAGACAGGGGGGTGTGCAGCTTTTGCTGCTGCTGTTGCTGCTTACGTTTGTGCCATTGCTGCTGCTGCAGAGAGCTGCGGAGAACTGCAGCGACTGCTGCTCCCAAGCACGCGGACACTGGGCTGCTGCGCCTCGTCGTAATTAGTCGAAGTAAAAGACCTAGTAACAAATTGTTTGCTGCAGTTGGCACTGCTGCTGCTGCTGCTGCTTATCGGCGTGTTGCTGCGCCTCGAACGGCTGCCTTGCCTGCAGGAGGCAAATAGGGCTAAAGCTGTCTCACCAGCCCTGCTGCTGCAGCAGGTGTTTCTGCTTCTGAGGCCCTGCTGCGCTGCGCCTCAGCGGCAGCAGCAGAGGCGGCAGCAGCAGCTGGCGGCCTAGACCGTCTTTTTGCGTCTCTGTCGGCCTGCAGATCCTCTGTAGTAAACCAGAAAAAAGATTTGGCCGATCCAGTAGAAGCTAATGAAGCAAACCGTGAGCGCCATCGCCTTCACAAGCAGCGGCGTGCGCGCAGACACACAAGTGGCTGCAGTCACGGCGGGGGCCACAAGTGCGCGGGCTGAAATGAAGGTGAATACAAACAGCAGCTCTGCTGCTCTATTCAGCAGGACAAACGAGAGGCCCCAGATGCCTGGCGGCACCTGAACACAGGCAGGGGGGGCCCCCCGGGGGCCCCTGGAGGCGGCCTCAGGGGGGCCCCTGGGCGCCGCGGCTGAAGGATCTGCCTCGGGAGTGGCTGCAGCACTCTGCCCGTCCGGGCTATCTTCAGTTTCCCCCCCGCTGGGGGCCCCGTTCGATGCTGGGGACTCCCCCGCAGACTCGAAGTCCTTCTGGGGGGCCCCCTGCTTGGCCTCTGCTGCCAGCGTGCAGTAGTGCCTTGCGAAGTAACGCAGGTGGAGGAGAGGCGTGCTGCACTCCCCCACTGTGAGCCCTGCAACTATATCAGCGGAGGCTACGCCGCGGGAGAAGCTGGTGACGAAAGCAGCAACAGCACCCACGTGGTGCAAAGTGGTGGCTACGTCGCGTTCTATGCAGACGTACACGAAGTCGTACACGAAAAAGGCAAAGGAATACAGCAGCAGCGGCCGCTGCAGCGCAGAAACGGGGCTCCCGAAGTACGGCTGGGCTCCCGGGACTACTGGGGCCCCCAGGGACCCCAGGGCCCGGCCAAAGGCCCCCTCTCTATATAGAACAGCGAAGCCCCAGAGGAAGGCGACCAAGCTGTGCAGAATGCAGCAGAGCCTGTTGGCGCCGTGGCGCGGCCAACCCCCTTGCTGCAGCAGCGGGAAATGCCGCTGCAGCGCCGGCCGGCGCACCAGCTGCAGCAGAAGCCACACGCCCAAGTGCGCCAAACAAAAGAAAGGCAGCACAAGCAGGCAGTCCCAACTGAACGCCTCAAGACGGGGGAGGTCACCTGTGGCGAGACTGCCCAGCAACGCGGCAAGAACCGGAGAACTCATGGCCGCTAGACAATCAAATAGATCTAAGGGAAGAAATGAGTTGAAAAAATACGCCGTTTTGTGCTGTCTGCATTGAAAACGTCGGAGATCGCACGAAAGTTACAGTGAACGCAGACAACCAGCAAGAGGAGGACACGAGAGGTAGAGAGAGCCCCACGGAAATCTTCAGGGAGAAGATTTTGCAATAGGTGGGGAAAACTGTGATGGAAAACTGTTTTGCAGCAAAAGCAGCGAAGTGCAGAGCCACCGAGGATTCCAACACCGGAGGAACCAGGAAAGCAGCAGCAGCAGCAGCAGGAGCGGCAAGAACGCCAACAGCAGCTGCAGCACTGGCAGAGGGCAAATTTTCTAGACACCTCAGACACCTGCCTTCGACCTTTCGGTCAGATCTCCGCAACCTGAACTCTATGAATTGCCCTGCGATGGCAGTGCTGGTGCTTTCAATGCAGCAGCTGCAGCATTTTCGGAGCCCCACACAGCGGAGGCCCCTGAGGGGCCCCCGGGGGCTACAGGGCCTTGGGCCTCCACGCACCATTCGTGTTGCATTTTAAACACTGAAACTTAGACCTTATAATGGGCAGCAGCGCGGAAGGCTTCGGCACAAGGTATGTGGATGGCTGTTAAAAGGGAAGGAAGCAGCAATACTGCTCCGTTCTCTACTGCGCCCACTTGCCTTGGCTTTTTGCCTCGCTTTGCCTCTTGTTTGCGCTCTTTAGATTATTTTTATCTTTTCAATGGCAGGAGTTTACCTGAAAGGTTTTTCAAGGCGCCTCTAGCACTGAATAGTGGGGGAACTCTCTTTCGAGCCCAAGCCCATGGCCCTATGCCTCAGCAGAATACAGCTGAACAATAGTCAGGCCCCGAATCCTGCCACTTGTTAATTATGCTTTAGAAAGAAAAAGAGAAAGTAGATGGAGAAGGCGGTCAATGCACTACTAAAATGGAGGTGAAGTCGAAGGCCCCCACACAGCTGCTCGACGTGTCTTTGTTGGAAGATGATGGCCCTCAGGTATGCATGAGCTGCAGCTGCTGCTGCGGCCTGAGCTGTGGCTGTTGCCGTCGTCGCAGCATTTGCAGCAGCTGCTGCATTCTGCTGCGCCTTCCGTTTGCTGTTTCAAGTTGTTGCTATTCTCGTGCTTGCTGCTGCTGCGTGCCTTCGCGGTCTACAGCTGTTGCTGTTAGCAGCAGAGATCCTTCCCGTGCTGCTGTTTGTGTTGTTGTTTCGGCTCATGCTGCCGCTGCTCTTGCTGCTGCTGTTTTTGCTGCTGCTGCTGCCCCATCAGGATGCAGGGGAAGGCAGCAATCAGATGCTGCTGATGCCCCGAAAACGCAAAGAAAAGAAATCTGGAAGTCTGGGGAATCAAAATGAGGCGCAGAAAGACACAAAGAAAGGCAGCAACAGGAAGCAGAGGAAGCTGAAGCAGCTGCTGGTGCGTCTGCTGCCTTGTGAAGGGCAGCATGGCCGAGTGACGTGGCAGCGTTTGTGGTTTGCTGCTGCTGCTCCTCCCGTGCTGCTGCTACCTGCTGTTGATGCTGCTGCAACGGTGCTGCTGCTGCTGCTGCTGCAGAAAAAGCATAAGGAAAGGGATGTCAGGGCTGCGCTGCACGAGGAGCTGCAGAAGTATGATATGAGAGCAGGCGAGTCCCGCATGAAGTGAAGCTGCAGCAGCAGCAACAAAGTAATGCTGCTGCTGGCGAGAGTGTCTGTGGAGAAGAAGCAGCAACTTCCGATCCTGCTTTTAAAAGAATTATATGTTCGAATTCGGGCATTTATATTATATTCTAAACAAGTTCTTCAGGATGTTAAAAATACAATTATATTAAGAAATCCCACTTGTTTTGCCCCTGTCCGCTGTTCGCTGCTGCAGTGCTGGAGCAGCAGGAGGGCGCCGCTGCAGCAGGAACTGATGTTGCAACAAAGGCAGCAGGCGCAGCGGGCGATGCTGCTGCAGCGGAGCCCACAGCGGCAGCTGCTGACAATGAACAGGCACAGCTAGCCAAGACAATGCTGCTGCTAGGTCGAGGCTCGCTGCTGACAGGAGTCAAGGGCCGCCGGCTGCAGAAGAAGGCCCGCAAGGCGCTGATGCTGCAGCAAGAGATGCAGCGGAGGCAGCAGCGGCTGCAGCAGCAGCGCCAGGATACACAGCAGCAGCAGCAGAAGCAGCAAAATGAGGCGCGGAAACAGAGTTGTGACAACACGGGAGGAACGGAGCGCACGCAACAAGATAAAGAAAAGCAGCAAGAGAAGCAGCAGCACGAAGAAGTTTCTTCTGCTTACAGTGAGGCCAAAGAACGAGAGGGCGAAAGTTCCCAAGGGCCGGTTCAGCAGCAGCAGCAACATGAGAAGACGCAGCAACAGCAGCAGCAAAAGACTGGCACTGGGGCTGGGCAGCCGGGAGATGGTGGTTTGAGTAATGAGCTAGAAAACGACACGGCGTCCACTCCCAAGGGCCGGTTCAGCAGCAGCAGCAACATGAGAAGACGCAGCAACAGCAGCAGCAAAAGACTGGCACTGGGGCTGGGCAGCCGGGAGATGGTGGTTTGAGTAATGAGCTAGAAAACGACACGGCGTCCACTGCCGCCAGCAGCAGCAGCAGCAGCAGCAGCGGCGGCCAGAGCGCTGAGCGTATGGCGGCCTCTCTCGAAACAAAGCGCGCAGCTGCAGCGAATGCTGCAGCAGGTACTGCTTGCCGGGGGAATCGCAATCGCCTTCCGAGAATTTCCTACTCTCCGGAGGCAGCAGCAGCCTGTCTTCACCGCTCCCCTGAATTTGAACAGTCAAGAGCTGCCTTGCCTGCTGCTGAGGCAGAGGGGCGCGTGCTGTCTTTCCTGCTGCAGCAGGAACACCCCCTGGTAGAGGAGGCTGAGGAGTGCAGCAGCAGCTCCGACGAGGAGGCTCGCGCAGCGCAAACGGGGGCCGCAGCTGCAGCTGGTGGGGCTTCTAGAAGAAGAAAAAGGAAAAAGACTTTGGACCTCGCTGGCCGGCGCCACGCAGACATCCTCTGCATCTCGGGCGCAACGGGCTCGGGCAAAAGCACGCAAGTGAGCCCCCCAAAGCACACAGCTTTTCCTGGGGGCTTGTGGTGGCCGCAAAAGGGGCCGCTGTGTGGGTTTCAGAGGTTTAATAGACTATTGTTGGCCTTGTGATTCTGGGGTGCCCTAAATGGGCTTGCCTGTAGGTCAGCTGTGGGCGTCCAGGGGGCTCTTAGGGGAGCACACGCGTTAAGGGCGGATGCTAGGGCTTGTATACTATTTTTGCTTCATTTGAGCAGCTTCCGACCATTCACTTCTCATCATGTTCGGTTGCGTGCCTGTTGTGTGTCTCGTCGTTTGTTCAGATCCCTCAATTCGTATTTGAGTCGGGAATTTGCTACCCTCAAATGCTCTTTTCAAAGAAGTGCGAGGCTGCTCTCCAGCTGCTGGAGGAACAGGCCAGCGCGGCGGAATCCGCCGTATCTCCTGCTTCAGCTGCCAATGCAGCTGCTGTTGCTGGCGGCGAGAATGAAGGCCCTGCAGCCGACGCACCAGTTTCAGCTGCAGCGGCAGCAGCAGCCGCCAAGCCTGGGTCGCTCTCAGTAGAGGCGACAAAGGAGGGAATCGTTGTAAAAAGACAAATGTCCGTTTGCATCACGCAGCCACGGAGGGTTGCTGCTGTGTCCTTGGCCCGAAGAGTTGCTGAGGAGATGGGCTCTCCCGAGCTCGTAGGCTATCAGGTACGTCCTGAGTCACTACGTTGGTCTTTGTTCACATTTATATACCTGCTTTTACGTATCTGGGCCTCGACAAGGTTGTCTTTGCTTTTCATGATCTTCGATGTGCAAGTCATCTCGCCATGCGTTTCTGCCCGCTTACAAGCCTCCTGAGTCTGTGTCTCTACATTTTCATGCTTAACCCAGAGCCTTATTTCAAAGCAAGTGAAGGATCGCGAGTTCATTGTACGACTTCCCCTGAAACATCGGCAAAGGAATATATATATGGAGCTCCCAGAAATGGCGCCTGGCAATCATTTGTGTGTTTACTTGCTTTATTTTATACAAGTTCTGTCGCTTCCTCAGGTGCGCCATGACAGACACAATGTTGGCCCTCACTGCCGTCTCAAGTTTGCAACTGACGGGATTCTCTTGAGAGAAATACAGGATGACTTCCTCCTGAGGTAAAGTGCACTGTGACCTCAACATTCTGCAGGAATGCCCCGCAGTGGCATTGTGCCCATTCCCATTAATAATAATCTGCGGGGTTTTGTATAACCCGCGGAGCCTAAAAGTGCCCCTGGGCCAAAGGCGCCTCTTCTAGCTTCTCCTTTCCTGATATTCTTGAGGGCAGGGTTCCATGCGGGCAATCAGCTTAGCGAGGAGGCCCTGGTGGGTTTCAGATAGAGGGGGGTCTTCCTTTGAGCATGCCGTTAGTCCTGATGGTGGGGCTGCTAGCTTGCGTGTGCAGATCTTGTCTCTAAAGCCTCATGCTACCTAGGCGCCGGTAGTCTTGTGTGTTTTTTTTAGTTTTATTGCTGCTGATGCTGCTTTTGGGTTTACAGGAAGTACTGTTGCATCATCGTGGACGAAGCCCACGAGAGGAGCATCAATGTGGACTTGTTACTAGGGCTTGTGTCCCGAGTTGTTGTGATGAGAAGGGAAAGGTTTGAAAAAGGCAAAGACACCCTGCCGCCACTCAAGTCAGCTCGCGCACAAACATCTTAAAAATGAAAAACATGCAGCAAAAAGGCTGCATTTGATCGTTTTAGTCTTTGCTGCGTCTTCGTTGTTCTACTCCTTTATGTGCCGCGAGCATATCTGTGTGTCCGCACTGTTGCTCGTTTGGAAGCCGTTTCTACTCCCGTGATTAGCTTTTCTTTTATTCTTTAAAAGTCCATGGATTCGGATTGCCGGTGGAGTGTCCCTGCGTGCGGGTTCTTCTTGTTGGGTTGCAGGGTGCTTGTGATGTCTGCTACTTTGAAAGCTACGGATTTTACCGAAAATTCCCATTTGTTTACTCCGCCTCCGGCACTTTTGCACCTCGAGAGCCGAACATTCGAGGTCCGCGTGCACTTCAGCAAAAAGACACCTGACCACTACGTCGACGCTGCAGTTAAAAAGGCTCTGCAAATACACACGTAAGCCAAGTTCTTCTTTTCTGCAAAAGAATTTCGATCGAAATCTGCAGCTTCCCCAGGAATTCACCTGAAATCTCCTTTCCGCTTTTCGTGGGAGCTGCTCGCGTTGCTTCATGCGACCGCCAGTTGCCTGTGAAACTAATGCCTTCCCTGAATATGGTTCATAGAACATTCTGGCCGGCATTTAGGGCTCATGTACGCCAATACATTGCGCTTTCCTTGGCGTCCGGAAAGGTCGGAGCAGAGACGCGGTATTCCGTTTCGACTGAGGGATTCGATCTTTTCAAGTTGAGTGGAGTGTGTGCAGCCGACTCCCTGCGGGCTCTGTTCTTGTTTTCTTAACGGGGAGAGCGGAAGTCCTGGAGGCAGTGCGTCAGCTGCAAGAATGGCAGAAACGGCGAGATAAGCGTCTCCAGGCCTCTGCTGCCTTTGCTGCGGCTGCTGCTACTGAAAGTGACGGTGATGAAGCTAGTGATGTGATGGCGTCTGAGTCGGACTTCCTGCTGTCAGATCAAAGCGAAGACGAACCGTTGCCTCTCGAGGAAGCGAAACCACCAGATTCTGACAGCGAAGTGTCTGTACACTCCGATGACAGCTTCAGCTCTCGGAGCAGCCAAAGACGCCGCCAAAAACTGAAGCTGCCAAACCACCTACTGCAGCTTTCCCTTGCTAGCGATGCAGAAGAAAGTGATGGGCCCCAAAACGAAATCAAGGAGGCGGAAGAGGAGGTCTTGAAAACAGTTTTATCTACCCCACACATTTCTTCGTCTGCAAATGAGAGACAGGTGGCCCCCTGTGAAGCAACGCGCTCTCATGGAGACAGTTCATCAAAGTCTCACGGGGCTTCGAACGTTCTACAGGCAACTAAGACTGAGGGCGCGGTGTCCAGACAGGGTAAAGTAAAACGTAGGAAAGTCGGCGAGCCTTCTAAATCTCCAGAAGAGGCAACAAACGTCTCTCTGGCGGTGCCAGAGGCTTCGTCAAAGCCACCACAGCCCCTTCAGAGGGCAGCTGAGGCTGGAATTGAAACATTTGACTCGCCGGACACTTCAAAGCGTCGAGTTCGCAAAACTGTCTCTGCCGGAGGCTGGCTGGGCGCAGGTGTGCAAGTGCGGAAGAAGCCGCCAGATAACGAGAAAAGCCAGGATGAAAGCAGCTCTGGCGCTGTTCCAGGAAAAGATGAAAGTGTCCAGGAACCTCCAGCTAGCTCGCAAGAAGAGACAGTTGTGCCCAGGCTCACTGCCATTCCACTATACGCCACCTTGCCTGGGGAGCTGCAGCGCCTCGCCTTCGAGCCCCCATCACCGGACGAGCGGCGCATCATCGTCGCTACAAATGTTGCGGAGACGTCTTTAACTTTGCCAAACGTGCGGTGAGCTCTTTTAGGACTATCTGAATCAATACCGAATGCGTTAGGCGATTATGCATGTTGTTTTTTAATTGATTGTTAGCTCCTGCTGGAGTTTATGCGTCAGACGTGCCTTTACAGCGGAAACAAGCTCCACGCATATTTGAACTGTGGCTCCACACGCTGCTGTGGAGTGTATATTTGCATTGTGTGCAGCTACGTTGTTGACTCGGGGAGAGAGAAAAGAAGAGTGTTCGCCACGGGGTCAGAGTGTTTTTCGTACTTCACTGTTACCCTGACCTCTCAGGCTGCAGCGCAGCAACGGGCGGGTCGGGCTGGCCGTGTAGGCGCTGGCGTGTGTTATAGGCTGTATTCATCAGCCGTATACGAGCACGAAATGGAGCGTTATCCACCTCCGCAAATTCACACGGTGCCCCTTGATCACCTCCTATTGTTCATGGCTGCACTTGGTAGGTGTTCTAGTGCCTCCATTGCGTCCTCTATCTTTCCAAGTTTTCAGCTAGTTTCCTGGGGCTACTGTTTTTCATTAACAGCTAACCATATTTAAGGGTTTGCGGTGTGATTTGCTCAGGCATTCCACGGCCCTCAGCCTTCCCGTTTCCTTCTCCACCCCCAGCGGCTGCTCTTGAGAGTGCGCGACGCCGCCTGGTAGCCCTCGGTGCACTGCAGCCTAAGGGATCTGAACAGAAGCAGAAGCATCACCAAAAGAGCATGCGCGAGCCTGAAGTCTGCTGCACAGCTCTCGGCCGCCGCATGAGTGAACTGCCGATACCTCCACGCTTTGCCAAGATCCTTCTTTTGGCTTGCTCTCGGTAACTTGTCCACCTCTTTCCCTTTTTTCACTCGCTTTTTCTTGCGCCCTTCCCTTTATCATGTGTCGTCCTTGTATTCGAAGGCTTAATTATTGGTTGCTTACAGAATCCGTGAGACGACATTTCGCAAGCCATATTTTATTGCTTAGCCGCATAAGATTTAGGAGTACGTGCATTTCTTCTTGTGCCCCTGCGTTTTTGTTTGTGTGCATTCGTGCGTGCTTACGCATGCTTGTAAGAATGTAAATTTGCAGGTGCACAAATATCCGCAATATATACACGTACATACATAGGCGCATGTGTCTATATATGTGTATATGCATCTCCGTATTCCCGTTCGGTTTCGAATGTGTACACTTCCATGACGCGACTGTGTGCATGCTTATCCTAAAGGACTTGCCTAGATGCTCGTGTGCGTTTTTGCTTCCGTTCCCACAAGGGCGTGCTCAACATGTCGCTCTGCTTCTAGACGAATGCTCACCTATATGTTAGCCATTGCATCATGTTCCTATCTTTGCGCTTGATCTTTTGCAAACGCGAATGGGCTGTTCTTGTGAGTTGTCTTGCAGTCACAAGGAACACGGGCCTGAGTTTGTGGCTGTAGCTTGCTACCTTGTTGCGGCTCTCTCTGTGGGCGAGCTGCTGCCCTCTTTACCGCCGCAAAGCCGCATTGCAGACATTGGAGAGGGAGACGCAGCAGGGAACCGCATTCGCCCTCCTCGGAGGCCTTGGGAAGAACAAGACAGCGACATAGACGCCTATGTCTGGTTGTGTGGAGCTTATAGCCATGCGAGAAGCCCCGTTGGTTTCTGCAAGTCCTACGGTCTGGACCCGTCGAGGTTTGCAGAGGTCGGGGCACTAGCGGCCCAGCTGGCCCAGCTAATGCGTGTTCTGCTGCAGCAGGCACGTCAAGGCCAGGAATCACTGGAAGCTGCAGAGCCACAGCAGGAGGCTCCCGCGGATGATCTTCAGGCCTTGAAGGCGCCTTTGCGACTGGCAATACCCACAGCTGAAGCGAAAAGATGCCTACAGCAGTGCGTTGTTCAAGGTCTAATCGACCATGTGGCAGTGTGGCAAGATCCTCCTCGTCTGCCCCCGGACGCAACCCCAGAGCAACGTGCAGCAAACCGCGGGGGCTACCGCTGTGCGGAACTGAAGGGGCAACTAGCGCTGGTTCACTCTGCATCCAACATCCTGCACGTCTCGTGAGTCAATTGTACATGCATCATTTTTTCCCTTTTCCGTTCGCGTTGAACATCTTTGGAGTCACGCTAAAGGTGGGGCAACAAGGGGAGCCAAGTGCTTCTGATGAACATTTGAGGAGGCGCGTACGATCTTGTGTGTCTGACATGCCACGCTGCATGGTTGCAACATCGAGCAGATTGGAGTTAGCTGTGCAAAAGGTTCGGGCTGTGGGGTTTGGTGTTTCCTGCGTCCGGCTTTGCCTCAGCCCGCGTCCTAAGCTCTTAGTGTACAACCAGCTAATTCACGAAGGTCGTGCAGTACTGCAAATATGCCACCCACTCCATGATACGGAACTAAGCACAAGCGACAGCCCCTTGATACACCATACCTTTCTGCAGCTGCCGGCTCCAGCGTAAGTTCCCCTAGATTGCGCAGATCGTGACACAAGAGTAGACTCAAAAATCTGAGCCCCTGCTGTGTTTTCTATAAGACTGTAACAGTTATGGAGATATTTGGGCGCCCTGGAGTGATCGATGGCTCCTGTTGAAACAGAGGAAGCCGTCAGCATATTCAATTCTAAATAGTTTGTTGACCTTTTTTGATGCGTGCATTGGATTCCTCAGGTATGATTCACGGCGTGACGCAGTTATGGGGTGGTCTAGGCCGGTCTACAGCCCCCTACAGTTGCCGTTACCGGCAGTGGAACGGCCTCTGCTTCGCACGAAGAGTGGTCAAAATGTTGCCATTTCTCCCCAGGAGCAGCAACATCAACTCTACGAGTGCTTCGCTTCAGCGCTTATTGCGGGCAGGGTCATGCCACGGCTCAAGAGGTTCGCCTCAGCCTTGTGTGTTACCCCAGAGGGGATGCTTGCGGGCAGTCGTTCCGGCACTTTCGCCGTGCGAGCGTTTGTAACGGAGCTGGCAAAGAAAGATATTGCCTCAAGGTGAGTGTGCCATTTTGAATGGTCATGCATCTGTCCCCACGTATTTCTGTTTGCCCTCATCTCCCAGGCTTCATAAGTGAAGAAATTGTCTTCATGCAGCAGGTTCCTGTAGCACTGCATGCGCCTTTCGGTCGTTCTGCCCGCCCGCCCGCGTTCTTTGCTGTTTAAGTCCCGCTCGGTGTAAATGGGGCAAATGAACTTCTGCAGTAGCCCGCACCTCCACCTGCGGCTTGGGCACTAAGGCTTTAGCTAGCTGGTTAAGTCATTAAGCTGGCAAATTACTCACGGTCGCTGGTACACACTTCCTGTTGCGAGGCTTGGCCCAGTCCTCACGCACATTAGGCAGGCTGCTCGCCTGATACCCAACAGTTTACGGCGGCTGCAGTGTAGCGTGCAGGTTTGAGTCTCGAAGGCCAAATGCCTTGTCTTTGTTCCAGTGCGTGCTGGCCTCCGCTTGTTTGGGGTGCTGCAGGGCTGAGCTGGTGAAATTGTGGAAGGCAGAACCGAAATATCTACTTGGAGAATACATTGCACTGTTGCGTTCCTACAACTATGAAACGCTACAGGACGTGCGAGATATGTGGCCCCCAATCTGACTGATATATGCTCTTGCCCATTCGAAGTTCCGTACTTAGAAACAAATAAATAATATCCAATGTCCCTAATGTTGTTTTTTTCATTGGCGATGACCAACAGAGTAAAGTCAACTATTCATGGAAAAAGTTAAACGTAAAGCTTCGGGTGTCCGACGTCGTTGTCGTCGACCTTGGAGGGATTCGTTAGCAAGGTGCAGGTCGCGCGAAACGATCTCGAGGAATTATCGACGTGCGAAACATGCCAAACTTTGTGCACAGCAGTCACATGGAAGTCTTCGTGGAAGCGGATATGTCTCCAGAAAGTGTCTCGTAGACACCGCACCTTACTTCATACGATTCGCCTTGCTTTCTGCTACGTATCTGTACTTCAAACTGATATATTCACACAACACAATTGACTGTGACATGAACAGGTCCAAGCGCACCGAAGCTCATCCATCCACACATTCTACGCAGCTGAATACAGTAGAGCACATTAGTATTGCTGCGACTGTGGCCAACTGTCGTGACCCCAAGGAATACACTGTAAACCGTAAGGCCGAAACCCGGACTTTGGAGCATCTGCCTACTGCAGAGATAATTCTTCGCAGATTCAGGCCTTTGCAGTCTCTGAAGTTTCTGCCTTCTCGGCTTTTGCTGCTGCCTCCCCAGACGGCGAAGCAGGCTGGGACGCTCCCCCTGCGTGATGGTAGGCGTATTGCGCCGTGAGAGACAGCAGCTTGTTTAGCCGTCCCACCATAGTCTTCGGCTCTTCCATGATCCCCGCAGCGACGCACGCGTTGTCGTATAGCTGCTCTACCAGCAACTGAATGAACACACAGTAACCGATACCATAGAATAGCGCACTCAATGTATATTCATGCAGTTCCTGCATCACTACTTTAGACGGCAAGTGCAAAATAGGAATGTGCAAATATGTCAGCAGTATCCACCACACTACCCAGGAAGAAGTGTGCCAGGTTATCCTTGTCTGGAGTATGGAACAGCAACTCGGTCCTCAGGAGGCAGTCCCCTCGTCTCCCTACCTTGGCCACATCTGGGTTAGAAGTACGAAGGTGGTAGAGAGAGGTTATTAATTCGTGTGAAGGGTTCAGCTCAAGAGTTGCAGGGAGGCTCGCAAGATCTGGGGAACAAAAGCAAACAACAGACACAAAGCAACCCTCGAGTACTTTGAAAAAAGCTCCACATCAAAAATCTATTGAACTGCCACCCCTAATATTTCTTGTTTTCCTGAAAACGAAGCTGACAAATAGCTGCCTCAGGCCTGCATTCCACTCACTGAGCTGTGCTTCTGGAGCTCCCTGCAAGGTGGCCTTCATCATCCGCCTCAAAGTTGAGGAAAGAAAGCCAGACACAACTGCCGGAGAAGACAAAAGGCGGTCGGAGAATTTGACGGCAGTTACTCTGGAGGCCAATGTTTCCTGGATGGCAATAAAACAGAGCAAAAGATGTTGTATCATTCCTTTCTACAAGCAGCTGCAACTTCAAACATAGCTTAGAGTGTGCATGTTCTTTCTTCGGCTGCTTAATTTTTCTTTCGCCCTGAGAAATAATGTACCTTGACAAATGTTGCAAGTTCAGTCTGCTGCTCTCCCACTAGCTTGGGCTTCGCCTCTTTTTCCTTTGCTGTTTTCTCATCCTCTTCGTCGGCTGTCTCCGCCTCTGCGTCTTCCCCAGGGGAGTCAACGGCAACCAGCCGCTTCTCCTTGTACTCCTGAGCAGCCCCAAAGCCGCAGGTACACTCACGCTTACGTTGCAGACACAAAACCGTTCAATTAACACCATCCTCAAAACAAACCCGACTTGAGAATAAGCCTCACTAAGACTAGAAAGGGCAGGTGCAGGAGTTAACTGGAAGGCAACGTATTAACACGAAGGCGCTCTAAAAGTAGGCGAATGCGGCGAGGACCTACTGAAAGATTCATTACGAGAAACTCGTCAATGTCTGCCGTCATCAAAAGAACTGGCCGGCCTTTCGCGACGTACTGCTCCATGTCACGCTTACGTTGCAGACACAAAACCGTTCAATTAACACCATCCTCAAAACAAACCCGACTTGAGAATAAGCCTCACTAAGACTTGGAAAGGGCAGGTGCAGGAGTTAACTGGAAGGCAACGTATTAACACGAAGGCGCTCTAAAAGTAGGCGAATGCGGCGAGGACCTACTGAAAGATTCATTACGAGAAACTCGTCAATGTCTGCCGTCATCAAAAGAACTGGCCGGCCTTTCGCGACGTACTGCTCCATGTAGGGAGAAGAGAGGGCAGTCTGTGTGGCAGCGCAAAAATGACACATTCCCCTGGTGCCAAGTCGTCAACGCTTAGTAGGTAGGTCCTGTTCTTTGGTATATGCAAACAAATGCTGCCTAGAGATCTCAGCGGAGACACTCAGAGAGACAATCCAGCATTTTCAAATTCCATACCGTCCTGTCTGAGCAGCAATAATAGTAGATATTCTTCTGCTTGGCGGGCATTTTTTCAAGATACTCGTCAAAGGTAATCATTTTTCCAGCATCCTCAGAAGAACACTCAAACCTGCAGGACAGCCATCAAGTCCTTGTAGTGCGACAATTAGGAAATGCGGCTTGCAAACAAGAAAATATGTAAATCCAGCGGAAAAAAGCTACAAAAGCACCAGCTGATCAGGGGCGAGGAAATCACGGAAACGAAAGAGTAACAGCTTTAAAATGGTACATCATAAAAGCACATAAGGGCAACCTGAAGGCAATGCGGGTACACGGACAGACGGCAATGCACACACAAGACAGCAGAACAAAGGGGCTTAACAGTACACTGGCACAACACGAGCGCTCACAGGAGATAAGCGTTCGCAGGGAGAGGCACGGACATAGAAGCAAGCCAACAAGATGAGCCACCTCATCCAAGATAACCCAAGACATACCGAAGAAGGGGCAAAAGCATATCCTTGTACACGCTGCCATTGTGTGCATCCTCCAGAACCCCTTCTTTTATATTTTGAGAGTACTTCTGGTAAAATTGACGGTATTTTTCTGGATCCGATTTCATCTGATTCACACAAACCAGAGTGCAAATGGACGAAATTGAAAATATTAGGCAGCGCTCCTTGAGCACGCCGAAAATACAGCGAACACAAAATGTAGCTTATGCGAGCCATTTTCCGCAATTCTGGGTACTACATGTCCCCATCCAGGCGCCTCCAAAGGGTCACATGTACGAATCCCCACGAAGAAACCCTTTCAGATGCCAGCTTGCAATTACCTTCGAGCCCCTTTTGTGTGACTCTCTAGACGGAATCACAAGGCATTTTGATGTGAGTTAAATTCTGAATAATACTCCGCTTACTTGGTCGTTGAGGAACTTCAGAATACGCTTAACAATTACTGTGGAAAGCTTTCGTTGAAGGACGGAGTCTTGCATGTGCTCTCTGCTAACATTGAGAGGCAGGTCTTCGCAGTCAACGATACCACGGAGGAACCAAAGCCACTTGGGTAGAAGATCTGTTGCGCTTTTTTTAACCAAGACGCGACGTGACAACAAAGACACACCACTCTCCAGGGGACCTGTCTGGAAAAGACGATTTGGGGGATCAGCTGGGAAGTACAATACGGACTGCAACAGAGAACAAGCAAAGGGCAACTCAGCCGCGGCATATTCAACTTCATAATTCGTATGGGCAGATGAAATCGTCGTTAGGCTAAGCCACGCTACACCTACATACGCACATAACTGATACATGCAAAGACGCACATATGACAACAAAGACACACCACTCTCCAGGGGACCTGTCTGGAAAAGACGATTTGGGGGATCAGCTGGGAAGTACAATACGGACTGCAACAGAGAACAAGCAAAGGGCAACTCAGCCGCGGCATATTCAACTTCATAATTCGTATGGGCAGATGAAATCGTCGTTAGGCTAAGCCACGCTACACCTACATACGCACATAACTGATACATGCAAAGACGCACATAAAGTCTCCATGCTCAAATTGGGATTGATAGCAAGCAAAATGGCAAGCGTAATCGTAAAATCAACTCATCAGACAAAATTATATAAAGTTTATCAACTGAGGTTCAACGGGACCGTTAGCTGGATCTGCGTGTTCAGGACCCTCTTCTGTGAAAAGCTGAAGAAGGCAGGCAGGCGGAAGGCAGCAAAGGCATGCAACGAGGGACAGAAGACAGGCCAAAGGGAAGAAATGGAATTCAGCAAACAGCGGAAGGTGCATCAGTTGACTGTATCCAGCATGTGACAGGGTACTCACGCGAATGCTTAGTGGCGCGTCAGCTGAAAACATGATGCTGTAGAAAGGCTCCCCCCAAGACTGGTTTGTGAGGTGTCTACGAAGAATCCACGGAAACGCAAAAACTTGTGAACACAACATCGTGGGCAGATGCCCAAGACAAAGCATGTGTAGACAAAAGTGAATACATGCGGGAATTTTCGCTTATCAAGAGCTTTCGACCAGTGTATCAATGTCAGTACGTATGCTAAAAGGGAACTGGTCCTAAGCAAAATATGAGGGGTTCTATAAACAACATTGTGCATGTAGACGCTCACGAGAGCGTATGAACAGGCTCGTTCTTCGCCAATTGGAACATACAGGGGTGCGCATCTAGAATCGTGTTCTAGTATGTGACGTGACTATGTATTCCTGTGTGCCTTTGGGTATAGCTGCTTACGGTAAAAATATGTGTGCAGCAAAGACTGTCTGGCTGCCGCAGCCAAAGTAGATTTCAGAATGCAATATATATGGTGCTAATTGTTGACATGAACTTTCCGCTGTATCTGCAAGGGCAGTCACTGGAAGGCCTCTCACCTGAAAAACTGCTTGTGCTCCTCAGGGGTTGGAGACGGCTTGAGCCAAAGGGCCTCCTGAGAAGAAATTTGAACTTCCTTGCCGTTTTCTTCCATGTAGACTGGGAAGCTGAGAGACACGTAAAGTCACAAGGAATGCGATTCCTCGTCAACCCGCTCCTCAATCTTTTGTCTTTATGTGCATGTTATAATTCGAAGCTATATCACAATGGGACTCCTCATGCACAAGTCAAATGAAGAGAGGAAAATTTGTCTGCTTACTTAACGAAGGCCGAAAACTTTTTGGCACACTCTTTCACTCTATGGGGATTCGCGAACTCCAAGCAGTCCTGTTTTAAGTGACAAACAATTTTCGTCCCCGAAGACGAGCTCAGGGAATCTGCTGGAGCTGAGGACAGGCTGAAGGTCCCAGAGCCGTCACTGCACCATCGCAGCACCTTCCCACCCTCCCGCGATCTCGTAAAGACCTCCACCCGATCAGAAACGACGAAACTTGAGTAAAAGCCCACGCCGAACTGAGACAAAACAGACCAAATAAAACAGCAAGTTCTGAGGCCTCCGCTGGTAGGGGAAGATTGCAAGCCGCACGCATTCAATACAGAGGCCACTGAAAACGAGGGGTAAAAAGGGGAATTTTCTACACTTCCCCACAACATTAACCTTGAACCAAAAGCCCTGAATCGAGAAGCATACACTCGAGTCCTTCAAGCAGCAAGATTATTCAGGACAGGCAACAGAGATACTCATGCAATAGGGAAGTACGCCAGAAAAAAATACGCGGTATTTGAGCTGATACTTTTCTGGTATGGCACAAGGCATCTGTTGCCTGTTCTGAATCATCTTGCTGCTTGAAGGACTCGGGGCCGCGAAGTACTCACTTGGCCTATGATGTCTTTACTAGCCTCGGCCCCCGCGTTCTTCAAGAATTCAAGAGAGCCGCTCCTCGCGATCGTCCCCAAATTCTTCACCAGCTCGTCTCGGCTCATTCCCACACCATTGTCCTGCGATCACAGTCGCCAATTCGCAATAAAAATAGCGGCAGCAAAGTCACAAGCTCGCGATTTGAGTGAGAAGGAAAGGAAAGCGTCCTTGCACGCCACCTTAGAGTTGCCTGGCGGCCAGTAAGCTCCTCAGCCTCCTCATTAGCTTTCCGTAGGTTCCCCAAGTTTGCAATTCCTCTCTATCTAAACATTTTAGCTGCAAGTCTCCCGCCGCTCATTTCGCTGCTGTTTTTAGGCCCTAATAAGTACATCGCTGTCGCCATTTTCACTATTGTACAGGTCACACTGACAGGTAGTGGAGTGCTCTAGACTGGCCGCTTTTTGCCGCTTCTCTTTAAAGACGGACCTCAATGACGAAAGTCTTCTCTGAAGGATTGACGCGCAAAATAACTCGAAGTTGCCCTTGCTGCTGCTTTTGGTCTCCCTCCTGTTGTTGCTGCTGCTGTGTCGCCTGCAAGAACCTGAATTTTTCCAGCGCATCTGAGGCATTGGAAATGAGCTCTCTGATGAAGACCTCCTTGTCAGTGTAGAGTGAGTGTGTAACAATTTGAAGCAGCTTCTGCGTCTCGGCCTGAAAAGGGTAGCGCTGTTCTTCCCCCTCAGCCCCGACTGCTGTCGCTTCTGCCGGGCTTGCAGTTGCTGTGAAGCGCCTAAAGCCCTCCTTCAATGTTAAATCGCCACAAACCGGCAGCCACATGCGAGAAGAGGCCATATTGGGGTCAGTAGCTCCGGCGCTCAGGATGCTGTTCACGGCAGCAACGCTTCGAGAGGAACCTCGAGTCACCCGCAGGGGTCCCAGCCGGGACCCGTTGGTAGCCACCAAAGCGTCGCGTGGGCATGTCGAAAACAGAGAAGCCAAGAGCTGGCGCTGCAAGATGGAAGGCTGGACACGTTTCATTTTTGCGGCACGCTGAAGAAGGGCTGAGCTGGGACCCGATTCACAACCACAGGCCAAGGATCTGTACAGCCTTATTTGCTGTAATTGCTGCTAAAACTGAACAAAAACGTAAAACTGCAGTGGATTTATAGTTGATATGCTCCAAAAGGGCCAAATGGTGCCAAGACAAAAACAGCGAGTCAAAGTCAATCGACAAAGGTGAGCGTGAGAAAAAGAGAGTACACGCGGTCCTTATTTTGCGGATTTCATATATGGTTCAATCACAAGATTCAAAAACTTAGGCTCAGAAAGCCCAATAACTCTATTATCTTTACACACACAGAGTGACGCATGATACTTTGTGGAGCCACTGGCTAGAACAGGGCTTGTAGCCCCACGGAAGAGCGGGGCTGGCAAGGTTGAGATACAAAAAAGCGTTGGAGGCAACTTGGTTGCATCCATCAACGCATAGCAAAAAGTTAAATGTTAAATGAGGGCTTGCTCATCCTCTAGTTCTTCACAAGTTCTGCCATGGCCGACCCATCTGCTGCCTGCTAGCGTCTATCGCTGAGCGCCACTGGTAGTGTTGTTTTCACCAGCTGGATGAGTGCCACTACTTATTCTATCTAACATTATGGGCGTAGGCTCAGAGATGATCATAACTGGCACTGTTTGGTGTCGTTCCTGTCACCCACGTCCATGATCTGTCGGTGGATACTCACTCACCTACACATGCAAAAGCTTGACTGTTCACAGTGGACGTATCAGAATGTGCATAGATAGTCATATAGGTGCAACCTACTGTTGAATGCGTACGTAAATGCGCCGGGTGTACCGCCTCTTCAGTGAATAGCCATACCGCCTAAAGATTTTCAATGACGCTGGAACCCTACTACAGCTTCCTGGAACGTTCGAAGCATTCTGCGCTTGTGGGATTGAGTGGAGCGTGCAGATGTCTTACACCTAAACAGGGGGCTGCAAGCACACATTTGCACTTTGCGTACGACACAACGTATTTCGCATGTGAAACACCCAGTTCTAAAATCCAGGGCAGGCTTCTGCCTCTCCCGATTCGGCATAAGGCCAGGCATCTGCTTTCGCAGTGAAAGACTTGCAAGGCTCAGAGCACATCGCATTGGGATTAGCCCTTCGGCTGCGGGTGGAATACCGGCAAGCAGCGTGGGGGTGGCTCGTCTGTGTCCTGGGAGAGACCCTAGTCGGGCTGAAGACATCTAGCTCGTCCTCACAAACCTATCGACCTATCCATGTGTTTTGTCTGGTCATAATTTCAGTCAAGTACCCTAGGGATCTAGCTAGCGCAGGTCAACCGCTGTGTTACCCTCCAAATGCCGTCTGAAGATGGAACCACTACCAATGCAGCGCTGTGCAGTTTCCCCGGAACCGCAAACGACGGCCTGTTTCCACTGTGGGGTGAATCCTCTCATCTTCATGAATCCTCATTAGTGCTGGAACCATGCTGGCCAATGAAGAGCTTCACATTATACAGGTCTAAATGGTCCTGTCGATGCCCGTGCTGATAATCACGCCACGGCTGAGGATCGTACGAAAGCATCTGGCCTCGCCCCCTGATATTTTGCCTTCGAACTCAATAAAGCTTCACCTGTAGGGTGAAACTAGGGTGCAAAGCGTCACGATGAGTCCTTCGCTGCAAATGTGCGTGCCGGGACAGCCTTTTGCGACCAAATAAGCGATCCAAAGTTTTACTAGAGGCAGCAAAAGCCCGCCTTCCCTGCCCTTCTCTTCGCGACAGCGGACGAACTCAAGCTTTGTTGATTTTGTTGCCTACTCTGCGTATCCACGAGGTCATCTGCTCACTACATTAACCTTATTTTCTCCCAACTGCCCTACTGTGAAGATACTAATTTTCGTTCACACAGTCTTTGCAAAATCCTCTCAGCCACACAAGAGGGCTATTCCTTGTCCTTGTCTTTCTGCGGGCCCATAGGTGGGCCAAGCTCGAGCAATGGTCCCAATCGTTGCGCTACAAGGACTCGCAGCGAAGAATTACACCACATACTGCAGCCAAACTGCCAGTGGAGGACCTCCTCGGGAGACCATTGTGGCAAGCCGCCTTCCCCATCGTTGTCTCTTACTGCCTTGCTTCCGGAGCACGAATTCCCTGAGACATCACCCGAGAACTCAGCGGCGTGCTCCTGAGCAGGGGCTGGATTGAACGATTCTGGCTTTTCAACTGTTTGTGATATTTCGGGAAGCAAACACGACGCCATATATGCATTCGCGATTCGCTGAAGAAAATCTGATCGATTGTGCGAAGGCAAAGGCTTGGCTGACACTCGAGTTGCGGAGCCCCGCCTGTTTTTCTCCCTATCATTTTTTGCAACTGGCTGGGGGAGGGCTACACGGAGCGTTGCCGAGCATCCACTGGCAGCAGCCAAGTAGCAGTGTACGACTTTTTCGCATTCGTTCCGAAGAAACGACTTCCATCTACGAGTTGCTCTTAAGCTGTTGCACGGTTCAGCCATCAAACCTGCGTCTTCTTCCCGGATGCAACTCCGCCGCCTGCTGAACAGCGCGTTCCTGGCCTTAACAACTCTCTTCGTGGTGGCGGACACCAGACGATCGGCAAAGGCCTTTAATTCTTCTCGGGCCACTTCGGTACTTGGCTGTGCGCAGCTTTTACTGTCTGCTTCTGAAGTGGATGCAACCCCGTCCAGAAATTGCCTTTTCCCTTGAATTCCGTGCTGGTCTGCGTCTGCGTTCGAGTAAAAGCAATTGCACAACCTCTCAGACGAAGAAGAAAGATATGCAAAAGTCTGCCGCGCGAAGCATGCGATACTGCTCGCCATGAGCTGTGCTGAAGCTTGTGTTGCAGCTTCATCCGGGAGGGTTGTGTCTTCGTTCTTGTTTGAATCCCGTCCCGTGTCTTCCTGATCCGAAGTCGATTCACTCCTTGTGCTTCCTGACTGAATACTGGCCTTCTCACGCTGCACTCCTGGTGTGGAAGCTGGGTGCTGCATATTCGTCTTGAGAAGAGAGTCCGGGCTTTCCATACCAGCTAGCTGAAGAGCGTCCTGCAGAAGGGCCTTGAATACGAATTTTACTTCCTTGCGAAGCCGTTTCTTTTCAGAAAGGCTTCCCTGCCCTTCGCAGTCGTGCTGACTGCCACGCTGCTCATGACAAATGACGGGCCTGTGGCTACAACTCGGAAAGCCTAACCACTGAGGATCATTGACAGCAACCGGGTCTCCTTCGTTCGCGTCACATTGCTTCTTTTCAAAATTTCCGAAGAAAGCCGTCACCCCGACAGCCCGCCAGCGCCAGCAGGCAATTTGACGGCAGACACAGGGAGCTGGAGAGGCTTGTAGCTCGGCGAGCAGAGGGGGCGTTTCAAATAAGGGTTTTTCGGCCTCCTTTTGGGAACCCAGGCGTTCTCGTTGTTCCCGTGCTGCATGCAAGCGTCGGTTCAAACGACGAAACGGATCTCTGATAAAGCCTTTCGTTAATGGAGTAGCTGCCCACAGTAATTCTACGGGATGCCACCGCCAATCCCTTGGAGAATCGTCGATCTGTGCATACACCTTCCTGCACTCTGCTACTAACTTTTGCAGGCTGCCACACGCGTCGAGCTCCGATTCGCTTCCAAGCAGCCGCTCTTCCTCTTCAGCCGCCTCTGAAGCTTCCCAGCGACGCTCATGGGCTGTACATCGCAAGGCATTGTCATGAAGTTGTCCCTCAGACATCGAGACAGCGATCATTCTGCGTTTCGGATGGGGCTCATCCTCCTCTTCTTGTGCAGAGCCAGCAGAACACTGTTTTCCAGTGGGCGTCGCTCTACTGACAACCTTGCAAAGGCCAGCAGACAGGCGTTCGAGATCATTACAAGTGCGAAGCGCATCAAAAGCATAACTTCCAGCTTCTCGCCTTGAGCGGCACAGCGCCAATTCAACCTGCACCCGATGCGCCTCATGCAAAGCAGCTGAAACCGCTTCTCCGTGAGAATACCTTGGCAAATCTTCTGCAGCAGCAGTTGCTCTGCCGTTGCAGCTGCTACGGGGGCAGCCTGCAGTGTACCCTAGAGTGGGGCTCCTAAGGGTGAAAAGCGCGGCGGCACGAAGCAGCTGTAGGAGGGAGACTGAACGGGGCCTGCAACCATAAAAAAGGAAATATATTTCAGACGGGCACCGCGTTTCGCGTGTGAAACTCCGTAAAATCCTAAGCACCACAGGACTATGCCCCTAACCCTGCACATGCCAATGCTAAATATAATGTGCCCGAGGAAAACTCTCCGAGCAGTTGACTCACAAGAAGGCAGCAACGCGAGGTGCTACCCTCTGGGCGAGACGCAGCGCATGGCTGAAGTCCTTCGCAGCAACAGCACAGGGCAAAAGGTGCAAGAAACTTTCTTATTATGGTGGCTCCCGCAGCTCTACTACGGCGCATTTCGGTATTGCTTAGGTGTCTGCGTCTAGAAGAAAGAATAAAGCCCACAATTTTGCATCCCATCTTGCTTAGATCGAACACATCCCTCGCGTTGTAGCCAGGGCCTCCCCATGGAGGCGCCATGAAAACCTGAGAAGCTCGCACAATCATCACACAGTAACCACGCTTTTTTGTCTCTTCCGTGTCTACCCAACGCAACACCCGTGGCAACTAGTTAAAAGATCTCCAACCCTTACAACATCAAGTGCGCCTCTGCGCAGCTGGCGAGACGTAAGCGTCGCGAAGTCGCCAATGATGAAGTCCAGGCGCGAAGTCACTAGAGGCCCTGCAGCAGTTGAATAAATTGTGAAGGCCTACGCCTCAATCAAAGCCGCAAACCCACACTCTTGAAAATCCAATCACTGTAAAGAGCACCTATAGGCACGCCCACATAGTTTATGTTGGCGAGAGGTGTGCTACGAGTCACAACAAACTCCTACTGCACTGTCAGCAACAAACTCGTACTGCACTGTCAGCCAGCTACTAAGGAACACAACGAGAGTTGGTCAAAAGGTGGGCGGTTCAGTTCAGTACAACGCTAGATTGACTCTCCCAGCACACTGAGCTTTCTAAGCGAGCCAAGCGAGAACACCCGACAGTGACCATGTCCTTTTAGATCTGTAGCACTGAAACTCACCGTAAACACCAGCATTTGCCTTGGCTAATTCCGCGCGACTTGGATCTATTTCGCACGCCAGAACAAAGCCACAAGACCTCGCAAAAGCAATCGAATTGCCCCCCGCCTAGTCCGCACAGACGCCATACACAACTGCAGCTCCCTGTGAGCGACTCCAAACAAAGCAGTAGAAGCAGTGATTGCGGTAATCAGAAGCACGCTCAGGTGCAGGGGAACACATCACACTTTAATTGCTGCATGCAGACTAACCCCTGCAAATCCGTCCAGGAGTAAATCGCAGCGGCAGCGCTCAGCTGTATGTACAGCTAGTTGCTCCGGAGTGGCGGACCACCACATCTCCTCGTCGAGCTGAATGCCCTCATCAAACCTGGAAAACAGCTCCAGCCGGCGAATCTTCCTCTGCCTGGCAAAGCAACAAACAAAATATGCAGCCTGTGGGATCCATTACGCCTACAAGCAATAATGCCGAAGTCCCGAAACCCTCGGCGCAACTCCTGCGCCCTAGGTGCCTAATCAGCAGCTAAATGAACTAAGCTGATGGCTCCAACAAACCCCAAGCGTTTGCTCCGGCTGGCAGCCAACAATGAGTTCTATGACTTGAGGCTGACCTATGACTGCCATCTACAGCTGTATAACCAGTTGAGCGCATCCCTTGTGGCTCCCACTTCGGTGGCTGGCTCACACTTGTTTATCTCTAACATGCTGCCGTTTGCCCGTGAATACGCCGGCCGTCCCCTGTGGAGGAGTGTAAGCCCAGACCTCTGCGGAAAGCAGATCTTGCGCCCGAAGGGCTGACCTCTCCCCCATGGCTCGAGCGGTAAGGAAGACAGGCGAACTGGGCAGTAAAGCTGCAAGGTAACTCCTCGCGGAACATGGAGGGCCAGTATACCTAGGTGTTCTTCTGCCTGTTGCCTAGACGATGCTTGTGAGGAAATGCCTTGTGTTCCAGTCGCTAAGCCACGTCCACGTCCCTCGTCCTCGACCGCACGTGTGGACTGCCTTGCCCACTCCCACTACAGCCAAGCACACATTCATCCGCAGAATCTGGGAAAGATAATGCAGAGAATGCTGTAAAATAACTCCATTGGCACGGGAGGTTCATAAGCACAGCTGCTGGCTTATAGCGGGTTCTTCGCAGCCGGCGATAATGTTGCCTGCGCCGTTGAGGGCCCACTCAGCCCACAGCCGTTATCTCGAATCAAAAGATCAGTAATCGAACCGAAACAAGCGAGTGGCTACTAACTAGCGTCCAGAAGCCCTTTCAAGCATGCAACTCCAGGGGGGCTGCGAGGCAAATGATAGGCAGCATTACAATGCTGGACACTGAAATGACCAATGAACTACAGCAAGGAAGGCACACCGCTGGCTATATGCATGCTACAGTGGATGATTTAGCAGTATTGAGCTATGTTCCTTTTTGTTCGTTCGGTCCGTGTTTACGGAGGTTGTAAGACAGGACCAGCTTTGGGGCTGGATGGGGAAAATGCTTGAGAGCAGCTCCCTATATCTACTTATTGGGAGACCTCCCGTCAATGAGGCGTAATGTTTCTTTGCCTATTGTAGGAAGTTATATTGCGTACATTGAGAGCAGGCGTTCGATGAGGAACCCACGGCTACTTCAACACTGAGCTGGCATGGTTGTGCCGTGAAGACGTATTAAATAGTCTGTTTGTGACTGAAAATGGGGCACTAATGCACTGAAGCCCTAGGAAGCTCTACAGTGCAACTACTCCACACCTACAGGCACCGTACGGTTTGCACGTGCCGCGTAAATAGTGCTCACGGTGGTCGGCAAAGCGTTGTCGGATTGCTTCTGGGTACAGGGATCATGAAAAAGATATATCTTGGTGTTGCGGGAGTAGAAAGAGGGAGTCGGGACTCGCTGGGTGCATGCGAGCACCCACATGACGCGATCATTCCCATGACACTGCCTCGCCGGTGCCTCCTATCTACGTTGGGTTTTAGTCGGTGAATTTCCGTGAGGAGAGGCGCACCATGCACGGAAACGAAACACAGGCTCCATCTCGGTTCATAGCTGCCAAATTACAGGGCACTTGTTCTTTTAAAAGAACCAGTACACCTAGCCAAGGAGACCCATCTGCTTAGACGAATTATGCAATTGACGCTGGCCACAGTGGCAGATGTCTTCACGCTAGCACTTAACTACTCCTTCACTGGTAATATTACAACTCTTGAGCACTTCTTGAGATAGGGCCAAAGCGACTAGCTGAAGGTACATGCCCATAACTAGTTACAACCAGACGCAGCTGATGAAATGCTGCGAGCAGGCAACGAAGAAACAGCAGGAGACAGAAGAACACGCTAGAGTTTGGGAAAACTTTTTTTTTGTTATTTTGCCTTCCAATGCAACAAGTGAATGAAGAGATGCGAAGAGGAAAATGATCTGGCGTCAAAATGAAGTGTCGCAACACGGGAGTTGAAAGCTCAACTGCATCTTGAATGCTGTATGCTATCGTAAGAGCTGAGTAGTTCTGCAAGCCCACGCTCGAAGACCTGAGTCCTAGGAAGAGCTGCTGCCAACTTAAACAGTAGTTTGAAATAAATACGCTCATATTTAGACGCAAGCCACGTAACCTTCCACAATGCATTTTGATGCCATAATTGCGAGCGGAAAAACTGCACAGGCCCCTTTGATGCAGTATTTGGGGGTAAGTACGCACATACTGCTTACTTGATATATCAAAGTGGACGCTTGAGCTATCATCCTAGTACAACAGAATGTATGAAGATTAACTTCATAAAGCACCTCACTGCTTCACTCCTCTCTGGAGCTTATGTTCCATCAACAAGACATCCCAAAGACCAGATGACGTTGCTGGCAGATACTTTGTTTTTCAGTCACATTGTGGCCAGCTTGAGGACGTGAACTGAAAACCTAGCATAAATTGAGCGTTTGGAGAACCGTCACATTAAAGCATTAAAAAAATATCTAACACTGCAAACGCCTATGTAAAAGTGAAAACGCAATTTGTGAAGCCTAGGGACTAAAAACTTGAGCTGGTCTTCCTTTACAGCGGTTCTTCGAGCTGTAACTCCCTTCCTTCACATAACCCATCAGTATTAACTAGGAAAATGGGTCGACATATATAGAGAAACAAGAAGGAAATGATGCTTAAATTTCATCGCATTGTCTGGGCAGCTCAATTAGTAAGCAGAAATACAAGTCCCAGGGTGGTACGCAAAAATTTTTGCCTTGTAGTGCACTGCATGTGTCAGAGTGCATCTCTGGAGGGCCCGAGTAGAGCTTTGTCGTGTATATACATGCAGTAATATCAACGCGTGCTCTACATTACAGTTATAAAATCTGTCAATGAATAACGCTGTCAATGGATAACGCCTTCCTCCGAACAACCACGAGGCGCCTATGTACGAACGTCTGTGCTGTGAGCTTTTCAAGCGTGCACTCCGTGCCACAACAACGACCTCAAGTCCTTCCTTGAAAGAGGATCCGTGAAGTGAGGCGCGTCAGGCACTACGCAAACGTTCTTAAGCGTTCTACAAAATGATCGCTAGGGCGAAAGGTGAACTGAAGTGTGGTTTTGAACAATTTGGCAAATCAAAATAGCGAGATGCGGATGAGCTTCATAAAGTGGCTGTGCAAGTCAGTAAAAATATGCTGGAGCGGCTCTCTTCATGCTGGCAACCGTGCCAACTAGTTGTATGCTGCGAAATATGTGCCTAATGGCGAAGCACGAGGCAACAGGTACTGTGTCTTTAGGAAAAGATTCTCTTGTTACTGCTGTGTGTTGCAACTCAGTGAGTGTTTTTGTCAGTCTTCGTTGACACACGACTATTCAGGTGCAAATAGGCCACTGCGTTTGTTGTAGATTTGTTTTGGCGGAGAACGGGGTCAAGTGTTGGTGAGCTATTACGGCTGCGCGCAGTGTGGTGTATTGTCCTGGTTGCTTGGTATTTGAGTAGGGTGCCTCTGTCGCAGGACGTTTCAGGGCATGCGTTGAGGGGGCTGACGATGAGAGCTGAGGAGTTGGAGCGTCTGTGGGGGAGTAGCGTGCAGTAGTATGTCGGTGACGATACGCGAGATGCCACTGCGTTTGTTGTTATAGGTCTGTTTGGGTGGAGAACAGCCTTCAGTGTTGGTGCGCTAGTATGGGTGAGCGCAGTGCGGTCCATTCTCCAGGTTGTTTGGTATTTGAGTAGGGCTCCCCTGTCACAAGACGTTTCAGGGAGTGCGTTGAGGGAGCTGATGATAAGATCTGAGAAGTGGGAGCGTTCGTGGGCAGTAGCGTGCAGTTGTGTACAGGCAACAATACGTGCAATGCCATTGCGTTTGTTGTTGTAGATTTGTCTGGGTGGCGAACGGCCGACATCTTTGGAAAACTGGTACGGCTGCGCGCAGTGCGGTGTCCTCTTCGGGATGTTGGGTACTTCAGTAGCGTGCCTCTGTCGCAGGATGTTCGGACGTTGCAGAAGGTGCGTTTCGGGAGCAGATGACGAGATCTGATATGTGTGCAATTTTGTGGGGGAGCAGCGTGCAGTAGTGTGTAGGCAGGAATACGCGCGGTTGCGCTTTCTTTGTTGTTGTAGCTGTGTCTGGGTGGCGAATTTTCGCCAGTGTAGGCAGGCTGTAAGTTCTGTGCATGAAGGGGCGTGATTAGTCTTGGTTAGTGTGATTAGTCTTGGTTAGTAGTTCCGACGTTTGCGGATGTTGTGTCACTGTGGTGAGACTGTCGGTTGTGAGGCGTTGTTTGTGGTGTATGGTTTAGTTGTTCAGTGGATGCAGTCGTTTAGCGTGGGATAGTCTTGGGCGGAGTTGGTTGTGATTGAGTGGTGCAGTAGAGATTCGATGAGGTGCGCTTCAGAAGAGCGTCGAGAGATGTGGAGTTGCCTTGATTGGATTGTTGACGGTTTAGCTGATTTTAGCTGAGGCTTCATCGCTGTCACTTCGCGTTGGTGCGTCTGTGGCCGGCAGTCATTATTATGTCGAAGTTTGTCGTGAGGCGAAAACAAAGTCCTCAAGGTGTTTTGATTGGCGCGTGACGGAGTACGGCTGCGCACGGTGCGGTATACTATTCGGGTTGCTTGGTATTTGAGTAGGGCGCCTTTGTCGCCGGGTGTTCGGACGCTGCAGGAGGTGCGTTGAGGTAGCTGATGACGATATGTGAGATGCTAGAGCGTTTGTGTAGACGTAGCGTCCAGTAGTGTGCACGCGATGATACGCGTGACGCTGCTGCCTTTGTTGTTGTAGATTTGTCTGGGTGGCGAACGGTCGGCCTCGTTGGAAAACTAGTACGGCTGCGCGCAGTGCGCTGATTGCCTGGGTTGCTTGGTATTGGAGTAGGGAGCCTTTGTTGCAGGGTATTTGGACTTTTAGGAGGTGCGTTGCGGGAGCGGGTGACGAAATCTGATTCAGGGTTTAGGGTTTAGGGTTTAGGGTTTAGGGTTTAGGGTTTAGGGTTTAGGGTTTAGGGTTTAGGGTTTAGGGTGTAGGGTTTAGGGTTTAAGGTTTAGGGTTTAGGGTTTAGGATTTAGGGT
>NW_013654861.1:79168-81668 GCF_000499385.1 Eimeria necatrix
AGGGGCCCCCAGAGAACAGCAGGTCACCCTCCAACACTGCACTCAAACCCTAAACCCTAAACCCTAAACCCTAAACCCTAGCTGTAGATCCTCTCTAAGGAGCTCTTATTGAAGGGAATCGTTCGACTGGGCGCAAGTAAAGTTCAGGAGTTGGAGCCTAGGGTTTAGGGTTTAGGGTTTAGGGTTTAGGGTTTACTTTGCTGGTCAAGTCCTGCTTCTTCTGCTGCTGCCTTCTGAGCCACAAGAGCAGCAGCAGAAGCCCTCAGCTCATCATCGCCCATAGCAGCAATTGGCTTCCCTTTATGCATCAGCAAATCCCCTTCTGCTGCTGCTGCTGCTGCTGCTGCTGCTGCTGCTGCTGCTGCTGCTGCTGCTTCGGGTGCATCTGGATCTGGAAAGGCCTGGGAAGACAAGTGCAGATTTGCTGCTGCTGCTGCTGCTGCTGCTGCTGCTGCTGCTTCCTCGTCGCTGCCGTCGCTTTCCCCCAAAACAAAAGATCTCTTTTTTCTCTTTCTTTGCTGCTGCTGCTGCTGCTGCTTCCGCAGCAGCCGCTGCTGCTGCTGCCGCAGCAGCAGCAAACGAGAGTACATCAGTTCCTCCGCATCTGCTGCTGCAATTGCTGCAGCGCGGCGGCTGCCTTGCATGCGCTTTGATGTTGCTGCTGCTGCTGCTGCTGCTGCTGCTGCTGCTGCAGAGCTGCTGCTGCTGCCGCTGTACAGACGCTCGTCACGAATGTTGCTGCTGCTGCTGCTGCCAATGAAGTGCGCTGGAGCAGAGACCTGCAAACAAACCCTAAACCCTAAACCCTAAACCCTAAACCCTAGAGGATGCGGCGCTGAAGTGTCTGGAGGCTGACACGCATGCCACTGCTCAGGAGCTAGGGTTTAGGGTTTAGGGTTTAGGGTTTAGGGTTTAGGGTTTAGGGTTTAGGGCTGGCCTTGGTCAGATCTCTCTCGGCGCCTTTCACTTTAAGGCCCCAAATAGTCCTTTTGGGTTTCTTGTTGCTCATAACATCAAAAGGGTTTACTTTGCTGCTGCTGCTGCTGCTGCTGCTGCTGCTGCTGCTGCTGGCAGCAGCAGCCTTCTTGGCTTTCCGAGCTGCCATTTTTCCTTCTGCTGCTGTTGCTGCTGCTGTTGCTGTTGCTGCTGCGTTGCTGCTGCTGTTGCTGCTGCTGCATCGAGTCCATACGCAGCAGCAGCGATGTGGCTGCTGCAGCAGCTGCTGCTCTTGCTGCTGCTGCTGCTGCTGCTGCTGCTACGCTTGAAGTATGTATCGGGAAGAAGACTTCTGAATCGAAGCTGCTGCTGCAGCAACAGCAGCAGCAGCAACAGCAGCAGCAGCAGCAGCACGGCCCCACAGTGACTGCAGCCGCGGATCTATGGAAACGGCTCTATGAAATGCAAGGCAGCAGAAGAGAAAAATATTTAGGGTTTAGGGTTTAGGGTTTAGGGTTTAGGGGCAAGGGTTTAGGGTCTGGGAAGTTTAACCATAACGGATGCATGGCTGCTGCTGCTGCTGCTGCTGCTGCTGCTGTTGCTGCTGCTGCTGCTGCTGGGGGGCCCCCGAGGGCCTCACTGCCGACAGAGCGGTGGCAGCACAACCTGTGCTTGAGCCTTAAACCCTAAACCCTTATTTCTAAACCCTAAACCCTAAACCCTTAAGCATAAACCCTAAACCCTCGATCCTGCGGCAACTCGAGCAGCTGGACTCCTAGAAGAGCGTGTGATCTCAACACCAGGGCCTGAAACCCTAAACCCTAAACCCTAAACACTAAACCCTAGCGCTAAACCCTAGACGCTAAACCCTAAACCCTAAACCGCCGAGCCTTGGCTTGCTTGCTGCTGCGGCAGCTGCTCTACCATGGCAGCACTCCGCACGATGGCCCTAAACCCTAAACCCTAAACCCTAAACCCTAAACCCTAAACCCTAAACCCTAAACGCTCGGTAGACGAAACCCAATGCTATGTCGGCCAGGGTTTAGGGTTCACGTTCTAGGGTTTAGGGTTCTAGGGTTTAGGGTTTAGGGGCCATGGATCTCCTCCGGACTGCTGCGTGGTTTTGCTTCTGGGCTGTCAGCTGCTGCTGCTGCTGCAGCGGGGGAAAAATTTATCTGCGCAGCAGCAGCAGCAGCAGCAGCAGCATTGGCGTTCTTCAGCAGAAGCCAGAGGCAGCAGCAGCAGCAGCAGCAGCAGCGGCTTCAACCTGGGGAGCTCTTGCCTTCGTGTATGGATCCCCAGCAGCAGCAGCAACAGCAGCAGCAGCAGCAGCAGCAGCAAGGCAGCAGCAGAAAGTGCTGCGGCAGCTGCCTCGATTTGCAGCAGCAAAAGACACAGGAGGCCCCTCCGACAGCAGCAGCAGCAGCAACCACGATAGCAGTAGTAGCAGCAGCAACCACGACAGCAGCAGCAGCAGCAGCAGCAGCAAACCTCGCAGGACCTCTCGTAAGCCTCGTTCCAGCAGCAGCAGCAGCAGCAGCGGCAGCAGCAGCAGCAGCAGCAG
>NW_013654861.1:84168-88137 GCF_000499385.1 Eimeria necatrix
TTTGAACAAAGAAAATTATATTTGCGAAGTGGCAGCAGCAGCAGCAGTTTGCTTCGACTTGCAGGTCGAGTGGGGCCGCGGGCTCTGGCTCGCGGACCTCAGGGGCACGCCAAACCCTAAACCCTAAACCCTAAACCCTAAACCCTAGTCCCTTGTTTGGGGGCGCGCGGCGGGCGGGGGCGCTGCGCTGGGGTCGCTGCGGGTTCAGGGTTTGCGGTTGGGGGGTAGGGTTTAGGGTTTCGGGGTTGGGGTTTAGGGTTTGGGGGTTGGGGTTTAGGGTTTAGGGTTTGGGGTTTAGGGTTCAGGGTTTGGGGTTTAGGGTTTGGGGTTTAGGGTTTGGGGTTTGTGCGCAGGACTCTACCGGGAAGAGGAAGGGTTTAGTTACCGCCTCTTCAAGCGCAGACCCCTGGCGCCTGCCCCAACCAAACCGCAGCAGCAGCAGCAGCAGCAGCAGCAGCAGCAGCAGCAGCAGCAGCAGCAGCAGCAGGAGGAACCGATTTTTTACCCCACAAGCTGCTACTTCGGGGCTTGCAATAGAATGCGCATTGCAGTCCACAAGCTCATGGGCACGCGCTGGTGTCAGGAGTAAACCCTAAACCCTAAACCCTAAACCCTAAACCCTAAACCCTTACCTCTCTCTGCTCTAGCCAGCGTCTGCCTTCCTTGCTGTCCTTCGGGTTTAGGCTCTCTTCGCCCACAGGCTCTAAGGACTAGGGTTTAGGGTTTAGGGTTTAGGGTTTGGGGTTTAGGCTCGCTATCTCCGTCCAAAAGCTCTGCGGCTCAGGGTCGAGGGTTTAGGGTTTAGGGTTTAGGGTTTAGGGTTTAGGGTTTGCGCAGCCGCATGGAAAGCCCAGACCCGAAGGAGCAGCTGGTAGGGTTTAGGGTTTAGGGTTTAGGGTTTAGGGTTTGCGCGCAGAGGGCTGGGAACAAATTTGCAAACACAAAGAAGCTGAAAGGCAGCAAGAACTCCAAGGGGGGCCCCCCCTTTATACCCTAAACCCTAATGGAGAGTTGCGGCCTGTAAACCCTGAAAGTGGGGCCCCATCTCTCCCCATAGTGCCCCCCCCGGTAAACCCTAAACCCTAAACCCTAAACCCTAAACCCTTAGCCGCAGACCGTGGGCTTCCCGCAAGTTCCAGGCCCGCGCAAACCCTGGAGCTGAGGAAACCCTAAACCCTAAACCCTAAACCCTGGCACGGCGCAGCAGAGGCGAGCTGCAAGCCTTTAGCTTGAGGGCTTAGGGTTTAGGGTTTAGGGTTTAGGGTTTGCTGCTGCAGCCGCCCGAAATTAGCCCAGAAGAATGGTTCAGGCAAGAGCAGCAGCAGCAAATGCAGCAGCAACAGCAGCAGATACAGCAGCACCCGCACCCGCAGCAGCAGCAACAGCAGATACAGCAGCACCCGCAGCAGCAGCAGCAACAGCAGCAGCAGCAGATACAGCAGCACGCGCTGCAGCAGCAGCAGCAGCAGCAGCCAGAAGATGCAGCAGGCAGCCCAGACGACGTGCTTCTAGAGGATTTACCTCTTCCGCGGAGAGCACTTGAGGGCTTGAAGGAAGTAAACCCTAAACCCTAAACCCTAAACCCTAAACCCTAGCTCAAGCACTTTGCTGGGTGCTGCTGCTGTTGCCCTATCTCAGCCTCTGCCGTTGCTGCTGCTGCACCTGCTGCAGTGTTGCTGCTGCTGCTGCTGCTGCTGCAACTCCTGCTGCTGCTGTCGCTCCTGCTGTCCACGCTGCTGCACCTGCTGCTGCTGCTGCTGCTGCTGCTGCTGCTGCTGCAGTGCGGTGTACGTACACTGGGCCAAGTCAGCCTCTACTCACTGCAGCAGCTGCTGCGGATTCCAGGCGTAAGCCTTTCAGCAGCAACTTTGCTGCAGCAGCTGCTGCAGCACCGCTACGACAGGGAGTTGGCCCCGGACTAAACCCTAAACCCTAAACCCTAAACCCTAGCTCGTGATCTAAAGAAGGGCGGAAGCCAAGATGCGAGCGTTGCGTCTTTGGAAAGCAAACCCTAGGCTCAACCTGAGGGTTTAGGGTTTGCGGTTTGCAAAACCCTAAGTGCGAGGGTTTAGGGTTTAGGGTTTGCAGCATCGCGCCGCCTCTTCGCTGTGCCTGAAACCCTAAACCCTAAACCCTAAACCCTAAACTTCTGCTGGCAGAGCGAAGGGTTTAAAACTTTGACAACTAGACAAGAGACAATATCAGAAGCTCTCCCACATGAATTAGATATTAGGGTTTAGGGTTTAGGGTTTAGGGTTTTCTTCTACGGCGATTTGGGGGAGGCGGAGTTTACGGCCAACAGGGCAGTAAGGCCGGGCGAGGCAAATGGCGCACTGCAAACCACAAACCCTAAACCCTAAACCCTAAACCCTAAACCCTTACTCAGCAGCCTCCCTGAATCTCCTCAGCCACCAACTAAGCAAAGCTGCCGCACACACGGGTTAGGGTTTAGGGTTCAGGGTTTAGGGTTTAGGGTTTAGGGTTTAGGGCTTACAGCAGGATTAACGGGTTTGCATATTTGCTGCCCAAAGCCAACCAAAAGAAGATTCACTTCCTCCCAGTGCTTCCTGAACAAACCCTAAACCCTAAACCCTAAACCCTAGCTCGTACAGCTGCGCTGTGTCTCTTCCCGAGACGTGGCTCTAGGGTTTAGGGTTTAGGGTTCAGGTCTAGTTACAGCTTGGAGACCCAGAATATCGCAACTAGGGTTTAGGGTTTCCGGGGGTCTGCTAGGGTTTAGGACTTCTAGGGTTTACGGTTGCTAGGGTTTAGGGTTTAGCATTAAACGTATAGGGCTTGTTGGGTTTAGGGTTTATGGCCGGGGTTTGGAGTTTTTAAGGGTTTAGGGTTTGTGAGGGTTTAAAGTTTGCGAGGGTTCAGGGTTTGCGAGGGTTTAGGGTTTAGGGTTTGCGAGGGTTTAGGGTTTAGGGTTTGAGATTTGGCCCACCTGTTGCTAATGCGGTGTACATGCACATCAACGGCAATGCCGTGGAAAGAATTCCAAGCCTGAAAACCCAAACCTAAACCCTAAGCCCTAATAAACCCTAAACCCTAATTTAGGGTTTGGCTCGGGCAGGCTCGCCCGTGCAGCTGCGCACTGTGGGCCCGCGGGCGCCGCCGCGGCGCAACCAGGGTCCAGGGCCTAGGGTTTGAAAGCTAGGGTTTAGCGCCTAGGGTTTAGGGTTTAGGGTTTAGGGTTTAGGGTTTAGGGTTTGGGGACCGCGTGCATGACGATGTTGGCCATCTTCCTCCCCACTCCGCGGAGCTTCACTAAACCCTCGAGGGTTTGGGGAACTTCTCCTCCATGTTCTCGAATTAGGGTTTGTGCTGCTTCTTTCAAAAAAAGGGTTTTGTTGTTGTGAAACCCCACGCCAAACAACAGCCCCCGCAGCTTCTCTGCGCTCAAACCCTAAACCCTAAACCCTAAACCCTAAACCCTAGGCGCTGAACCCAAAGCCCCCGCAGCTTCTCTGCGCCCAAACCCTAAACCCTAAA
The DNA here is from genome assembly GCF_000499385.1 of Eimeria necatrix. Taxonomy (NCBI): domain Eukaryota; phylum Apicomplexa; class Conoidasida; order Eucoccidiorida; family Eimeriidae; genus Eimeria; species Eimeria necatrix. The sequence continues at coordinate 87,664 of NW_013654861.1, forward strand.
CCCTAAACCCTGGACGCTAAACCCTAAACCCTCGCCGCGCCGTTCGCCGCGTGCGGGACGAGCGGCCCGCGCACTCCTACGAACACACTCTATTAGGGTTTGGGGTTTAGCGATCTACTAGGGTTTAGGGTTTAGGGTTTAGGGTTTAGTGCCAGTGCGGCGTGCCTCAGCCGCGCAACACAAGCATGAGTTTGTTCATCTTTAGTTTGGCTCGAAAGCATCACAGCCACTAATATTGCAAACCGCTGCACGCAAACCCTAAACCCTAAACCCTAAACCCTAAACCCTAAACCCTAAACCCTAAACCCTCGAGGGTTTAGAAGTCCACTTTCCCTCAGCCGCGCAACACAAGCATGAGTTTGTTCATCTTTAGTTTGGCTCGAAAGCATCACAGCCACTAATATTGCAAACCGCTGCACGCAAACCCTAAACCCTAAACCCTAAACCCTAAACCCTAAACCCTAAACCCTAAAC
>NW_013654862.1:0-8290 GCF_000499385.1 Eimeria necatrix
TTTTCATCAATTTTTTTCATGTGTCTCCTTTTCCTCACAAACATGCAATTTTCTGTACGAGCCCAGAGACAACGATCGCCCGGTATCGAGATTCGGGGTGCTGTTCACAAGGCGTTGTATTGTTGCAGTGTATGGCCCCAAATACACTTCAGTTGTGACATATGCATAGCACGTTGCTTAATTATGTAAAGAAAAAACGCATTGTCAACTTAGCAAAATAGCGGGTGTAGCTTGTGTGGATCAAGCCATTCGTCGTTTACACAACATGCTATCGCGTAGTGCTGCAGCACGAGACTGTGGATGCGTTTCACTATTTGGAAGGACGCACAAATATATTAATAAATGGAAATTTTAAATAGCTCAGCGAAAGGCTCTACCTGCCGTGAAGATGTGCGTGCCAGTCTGCCGACGCAGAATTTTAAATAGCTCAGCGAAAGGCTCTACCTGCCGTGAAGATGTGCGTGCCAGTCTGCCGACGCAGAAATTTTAAATAGCTCAGCGAAAGGCTCTACCTGCCGTGAAGATGTGCGTGCCAGTCTGCCGACGCAGAATGTTTTCCGTTGTAAAACGAAGTCTTTAATACGTGGTTGCGCTGTTTTGTTTGTCCCTCAAATTGTTGCGCCGTTGCGTTATCATTGACAGCACGTTCAAACTGTATGCCAGGGTAAACGCTCAGCCTTTCCGTTGCGCAGGGGGGTATACACCGTCATCCCCCATGTCCGTTCCTAGCTTTGGAGCTGTTAATTGTTCCATGATCTTTTTTGTCTCACACTAAGTGCGAGAATATTAGAAAAGGCACGTAGCTAAGTGTCTATGTATAAGCCAGCGACAGGCTATATGCCTTTGCCCTCTATTTCGAGAGACTGCGGTGAAAACTCGTGCAGTGCACAAAATCTTGCACTGGCGTGTGCAATTACGGGAAAAAGCGGAAATGCTTCCCTCAAAAGGATTGCAGCACGCTCTTGTTTTGCGTGGCTATGGGGACAATTTACCACTGGCGTGTGGCTCGACGATTGTACGCTAAGTTTTCTATTTTAAAGTTATAAAGGAAGGCGCAAGGTGTACTAAAATAACTCTTCGGCAATGAGGATATTCCTGCCAGAGCACTGCACTGAATGTTGACTATTTTATTTCGCTAGTAGTCTTGTGGTCGGCGTTTGAAAGCTTGTCAAACATTCCCGCAAATTACAAAGAATACCTAGTATTTCTGGTAACTTATGCGCATCTACTTCTGCTTTTCGCCACTGTTTGCATTCCTTTGCAGCGTATCACCTCCAATAGATTTATTGGGCCACAACTTATCTGCAAAATTTCGACTTTACGAAGGAGCAAATATTAGACGCTTTCGACAAGGCAAGAAGTGTTTGGTGTACCAGCATCGCTCAGACGATAAGATACCTTGCTTACTCAAGATACTGCAGTAAACAGGGATAAGGCGTAGCAGCGCTTGGTAAAGCAAGCAGTGTCCTGTAAAGTTTACCACTGAACCAGGAAGCCACTGCGTTTAATTACCGATCAGGTCTAGAAAAGCTTCCCGCGCTTTCTATAGTGGTGCATACCTCAGAAACTGTTGTAGCGCCTGGGAAAATTTTTTTCAGGTGAGTTTTGCTGCATCGCCAATAGGGGGTTGCGGCACAGCGTGGGCAACCTTTGATTCCATACTGTGCTGTAGATTAGGCACAGGATTTGGGGTGTTGGCATAAAAGGCAAGAGGAATGTAAGTAGTAGCCAGAAGAGAGAATAAAACCATTATCAATGAATGGCCACTGTAGTCCTTCGCCACATAGAAGAGGAAGGGCATAACTGGAATTGTTAATTGCAGGTTTTGAGTGCGCCGAACCAGCTACAGAAAAGCTCCACGGAGGCTTTGCCGAGCAAAATTTGCATATGGAGAGGCGATTTTGAAAAATTGTATGCTGTGCAAAAGATGCTCGATACCCACTCTACCCCTGGCCATCAATGAACCACCTCCGTGGCTTGTACTCAATATTGCAAATGAGCCGGAAACTTCAGTTATAGCTGATGAATCACGTACAATCCTCATAGTGTCAGCTACAAAGCAACATCACAATTTTAAGGATGCTGGAAACTTATTGGAAGCTTGCGGATGCTGAGAAGCCCTTCCCGGTTGGAGACGAAGGGAGGGACTCTATATTCCCGGCAGATAAGATAAATGGAGGCTTCGGCCAACAAAACTACCAGTGATGTAAAATTTGGAACCATCCATCAAAATAAAAATTTCATTGCTATGAAAAGGCAAAACCATTCTCTTCATCGAGAAGCACAGGCGAGCGCGTTACCTCGCAGAGCACTATGGAGAACCTGTGTTTTGTCGTCCCAGGCCTCAAGACTCACCTCTCGAAGATAGGCGGTATTGAACAGGATTATTCAAGGCTCCCTTTTTTTAAAGTAATGCCTTCTTCTTGTGAATACGCGAGCCTCATTGTAGTACGCGGCATTATTGCTGCTTCAGTTCCACTGAGCATTCGCTGACACTAAACCTGGGGAACAGGTTGCTGTTTGTTCTATCAGCGTATCTCCATAATCATGGGCAGTATTCCGAAATTTGCTCAAATCGCTCATTTGAAACATACTCAGATAACACTAAGAGTACCGTGATGAGCTTATCTTCTTCTATTTCTCAATGTCTTTCCGTGCGGCTTGCCAGAAGGGCCTTTAGTAGACTGGCATTCCGCGCGCCAATAGCCTAGAAAACAACAACATAAAGAGTGCCTTGCCTCATAGGATGTCATATATACTCCCTGAGATATTAGATGTACAGTTCGAGCTAGTCTTTAGTGATTGTGTCCATCAGACTGGGGTCCAGAATCGTATGCTTACCAGCCTCGTGAAAGCGATTACCGATCGATCCCCTTCCAAAAGAACATCAGAGTGTGACATCATAGTCTTATCCGTTCACCACGCAATATCTGCATCTGTTTCGTGCCTGAAACCTGTAATTATTGTTTTCTACGGAGCAAATTACTCCGACTAGTAACAAGAAATTAGGCTACTTTGTTGAAGCAAGACCCCGCTGACCCAGGTGTGCCTCAACCGTGGCTTTTAAAAGAGCTATCTTGAGCTGCTATCGGGAACTTGATTGCATTTCCAATCAGCATAGTGTCTCAGCGCACAAATTAAATATTCGACCTTGTGGAAATGTCCAACTCCCGGCTGCCTGTCATTGCTTCCATAGTACTCGCGGCAATAGTTGCCCGAGTCAGCACCTTCAACGGAGCCAACGCCTTGGCAGCAATTCGTCAAGAAGGATTTCATAAAAATGTAGAAGACCCTCAGTCTGGAAGCTCGCTAGTCCTCTCCCGCAGATATCGGAGCGGCATGCCGTCCACGCTGCTGCCTTCTTTCTTTATAGGCATGCTGGCTGTTGCCTTTGCCATCGTGTATTGCTTTATACAGCTAAGGGATCAAAAGGAAAAAGTCACACATGGGATAAGACCTCGGTATCTAGGGGACGAAGAAGATTCCTGCACTGTAAGACTCCACATGCCGTACAGCGGGGCCGGCTGGTTGCGTTTGCAAAGCATAGGCAAAGAGGAGGCCCTTTAGTGTGAAGTAACTGCTGTGCGTAGCAATATCTCTCAGTTCGACGCTAGTTGAAGCCCATCATGCTGTTTCAGGCAGATGCACACTATCAAGACTGAATGGCGTGCGGGCGACGAAGTGCTCCTAATGTCACACTCGTGGGAATCCTCCAATCACGTTTTCAAAGGAAGGCTTTGGCTAATGCTCAAGTTAATGGTGGGAACTTTCTGCAGGAGCTCAAAACGTACGGTGTGCATGGTTGCGCATTGTTCCGGCAGATACCTTTGCTGCATCGAGCTTAGTAAGAATAAAGAGCATTTTGGGTTGTTTTACTTGCTGAATAGTATGCAGGCTAACAAGACGCCCTGTATTGCATTATATATTATGGCTGTGCAACAACCTGTGGACCACGACAGTGGAATGGTACGTAAATATGACAGCCAAGCAGCTCCGCTGTCGCAATGTTTCAATCCCCAGTACTCACTCTGCCACCTAAAAACTTCACCAAATTAGAGCGGCCCAATGTAGCATGTCTCCGCAGATTTGGCAGTCCGGGAAAGATGTGTGTGTTCGTGGGAAGGCATGTATTAACTTTTCGAAAACCGAAATTAGGTAGACACAACGATATCATGGTAAGCTTGGTAAGCCAAGACCAAAATTTTGGCGGAATCAGAGAGGCCCGTTTGTAAAGAAAAATGATTTCAAGCGTGCTATTCGAATGCGGTGCTAGACATAGTCTAGACATTGGGAGGAAAGCACTTTCGGCATTGGAGGACTCACAATAAGTATATCAGTAGAGGTCGCAAATTCGCGAAATGCGAAAACGTGAAGCGGATTATTTCTCTTCATTGTGCCCTATTGATTATTGGACGTGATGGGGCAATTTCTGGTCTGTAGCCTCGCGTATTCTTTCGCACTGTGGGCCACTGTGTGCTTTATGGATGTTTGAGATTTTCACCTTCGCGTCTTGAACGCTTTGAGCATTTCGCCGCATGTGTATCGATTTCTGCACGCGTTGTTCAAAAGCTGTAGTGGCCCATTTCCTCTTCGGTGGCAACCTCATTGGCTGGTACATACGTATTTATGAATTTGCATGGCTGTATCCAACGGCCTTTTTCCCGTGTCACGATAGTGGCTGCTCGCTGGGCAAAATGTTCTACAGAAACAGCCTGCATCGGACACTACACGACTGTTAACAGGGAAAAGACAGTTTAGATGCCATGCTTAGTAATTACACTTTGTTACTGAGACGATGAGCAACGTTGGTCCCTAAAGCAGCATGCATTATTGCCGTTGCTGCAATTTGTGCACTCTGGGTCGCGTGACTTCTTCCTGGAAAAAAAGGGGACACGGCTTGTGCCTCCCGATCTTGAATTTAGCGTTGACAGCATTGAAGGCAACGGGGATTCACTGCAGCGATGGGTGCTTGAGCTGATGCAAGCACCAGTGTGTGCATGCGCGCAAGTTCACAACTTTGCTTGTATCCTAGCCTCATATCTAGTTACCAATTGACTTCAAGGAATCTACGTGTGCAGAACAATTCAGAAATAGTTGTTGTGCTTGCCGGAAAAAGGAGAGAGAAACGCAGCTACAAAACAACTGCGGTGTAGAAGGCGCCTTCCTCGGTTGACGTCTACTGAGCATGCCAGTATACTCGTGAAAACTACAAGGTTGCCTTTGGGGACACTAAAACCGAATGAGGTGCATGCTATGCAAGATATAAAACAAGCGAAAAATTGTAGCGCTCGACTGACTGCAGCTCTGGTCGACATTTGCGTGTTTTGTGTCCCTCACGGCCTGGGCTTCTCAAGGAATTTGAATTTCGTTTCCTAAAGGATGGGCGACATATGCTTGGCCAGTGGTGGAATATGCAAAGTGGAGGACAGAGCTTATGCTGATCGCGATTCCTTGGCTGGATGCTTCATTGGACTGCGCCCTGACGCGAATTACACGTTGAGCTACGTCGCGTCAATCCCAGATATAATCTATCAGACCCGACTGTATTTTGGACATGGCCTTGCCAATCCGTTGTGTCTGCTGACAAGTGAAAACACTGCTACGTGAAATTGCACAAAAAAACACAGTGTGTGTTCTTGACAAATGCGACCAGCGTGGTAGGAGAAGACTGCTCTTTGAGGGCTTGTTACGTTTTGTTGCCTCCTTGTGGGGTGTGTTTCCTTATAACTAAACACGAAGGACTGTTAAATTAACTATGGAACTAAGCAGATATGTAGAATATGCTCTCGCTTGAAACGTAGCCCTGATCAAGTCAATGTTCCCAACAGATGGGCTTGCCGAAATTTCAGATGTAGTTGCTATGGTGGACCTCGTGAATTTCTTTCGCCTAATGTAAGAAGTGCTCTGCCTTTAGATGTTTGCCAGCCTTTCCTTCGTGTGTCAAAATGCAGAAAATATTCAGACAACATTGGTTCCTTCATATCGCAGCACATGCATAGTGTGATTCAAATAGCATCGAGCACTCTACCGTTGTCTGTCCAAGCAGCGGCACAATGTCTTTTGGAATGTTTCATGTAGCTGGAATGCTGCGGGCAGCACATCAGCCAGTCACAGAGCACAGGATGCGAACAGCGTCAAATGCACTTCTTGCTGCGATTGCAGGAAATGTGTGAAGGAATAGCGGCTTGACACGTGGCACGAGCCAGTAGTTAACGTCATAGCAGTTACTCTGGCTTTTGTTTCATAGCCGCTCACGTGCTGCTTGCTGCTTGCATGCGCCGCGAAGGAGTCGAGAAATTGCATGCAAGTGTCACAGCGCGAACGTGACTAGCGAGAAACTTTATGACACAAAAGGCAGTGTAATGAAGTTACCATACCAGGCTGCTGTGGACACGCCAATCAACTTGCTTAGCACCCCCTTTCTGTGGCTTACACTTATGTAGTGTCACAATCGTATGCAACGATGAAAGCGCTCCGAAGTTTGTGACGGACACGGGTGTCATGCGCATTGGACCATTTTGATTTGGAGCATGGCACAGCTTTGTGTGCTCTTCATTTCGTGGCACGTGACCTTTGAAGCGTTCCACGCACTGTTAGTTACAATTTCATATGGAAAATCAGGATAAATGTTTGTCATACACTGTCGTGTTCGTGGTTTTGCTTTTCTCTGCTTACTTTGAGGGCCGGCTTGTGTTTGCGCCACCGCTAGTTTCGTAGTGAGCCGTCAGTTGTGCAAAGCGTTGCTTTCCCACGAATAACATGGGCTAGAAAACCAGCCAAAGCCTTGTTCGTCCATCTTTGCCTGGCGCTATTTTTTGTTCGTGGTAAACATCAACACAGCGCTGAGTGGCTTGTTCAAGTAAATCCCCTTCTCGGACATCTGTGGCGCGGATCTTCCCAACGTGCAACTTCATCTTCTTTTCCCTTTCAAATCAATATTTTCCACCAAAGCGCTTTTTTTTTGGGCATGGAGACAAAGCTTTACATGGTATGCATGAACCAAACGACTGAATCAGTGCCAACAGCAGGAGACACAAATGAAGCTCGATTTGCACTGGCAGTACCACCTGCAACCCCTAAATCATTTGCAACATCTCATCCGACACCTGTTTGTAGTTTATAGTCGCAACAGAACTACTGCCACTTCGTCTGCATACGAGTCATGCACTGGTGAATGCAGAAGGTGCTCGAATGAGACGACCTTAACCACACAGGAACCGGGTTATTTATTAAAAGTATGATTTGCAACGCATCGTAAGCTCTATCGTTTCCACTTTATGTGCAACTGCGCACGTGAATGAATATGAAGCAACTTTTCACGACATGTCTAGGGTGAAGACATTTCAGTGCACCTTCATCACGATCTTCGCAAAGTTGATGGGTCAGCCTTCAAACAGCATGACAAGGGCTTGACTGGAACGGGGACGCCGAGCAATAATTTGCGTATTTTTCTTGAAGGTTGTTGGGATCGTTCACATCTTTGGTTGACATTCAGTGGTGTGCGGTTAGGGTGTCTTGAGAAATTATTGCACAATAAGGCTCTGCTTTTGGGCTTTGTTCTAGACCGCAGGCATGTACCTGAAGCTCCGCACTGAATAGTTTGGCCATGGAGTCGCAAGAGAAACACATGCGCTGGAACAGCAGCCCTTACTTTCCAGCAACACAATATTGCAGCGCATTGCGACTGTCTCAACGCCAATTTCAGCCCGCAGTGAACGCTCTAGCTTTTCAACAGGAGTCAAACGTAAGGAGGCGAACCTCTTGATAACGTGAAGTATTAATGTCCATTTAACACCGCAGACACTGTGGTCGATCATACTGCACGGCCAGCTAGGTCATCAGCCACTGTTTCCTTCTGTCAAATGAACACGAGTCCCGCCAAACCTGCAGGCTAACTGGTAGTAGCAGCGTGCAGACGCCAAGGCGAACAAAGTGAACCTAATCGCGCTGTTTCCTTCCTCGCAAACACCAACGTCAAGCGCTTTGAAAGCCTGACCGAACATGCAGGAGGCGTGTTGAAAGTGCCTTGAGAAAAGCGTGTAACAAAGACACGTTTGAAGTGTTTGCGTTGGGAAGCGGCGCCCCAACGGCTTCGACTTCATGCAGCATTGCTTGGCATACTGTGTGCAGATTAACGCAGCCACAAAAAGAACGGGTGCATGCTGTCGCGAAAGGAATATATTGCTGTTTTGTCTGTGGCGCCTGCGAAAAAGAATGGTGCGACAGCTGTGAGTGGTGTAGGCGCAACGCGTAGGCTGCTGGCTGTGGTAGATGTGACGGGGTGGCTTGC
>NW_013654862.1:8390-9854 GCF_000499385.1 Eimeria necatrix
GAGCCTGTTGCGAAAGGAATATATTGCTGTTTTGTCTGTGGCGCCTGCGGAAAAGAATGGCGCGACAGCTCTGAGTGGTCTAGCCGCAACGCGTAGGCTGCTGGCTGTGGTAGATGCGACGGGGTGGCTTGCACGATATCTTGCGAAACAGCGTTGCGCTAATGAGAGATACATCAAAGATTCGTGGGTGGGATGTCGATATGCACTTGGTTGTTTGTGCGGAGGCAGGGTGTTTTATGTGGAGTGTGACCTCTTTGATTTGTTCGTGCGGCATGTTCGGGTTCTTGCGTGTCCTGCAGCCTGTAGGTGGAAACAAAGCGATTTTCTGTCTTTTGTTTTCCGGGCCTAGAACATGAAGTGAAACTCATTTGTTCTCGCCAGCATTGACGCCATGAGGTGCCGATTGAATTGAATGGCTGGCAATGAGGGAAGAGGTTTCTCCTTATCAGCGCCCTGGAAGAGGCGGTGTGTGTGTTTGGGAGAGTGCCAGCGCTCAGGGATTGAGTGGGTATTGTGCGCCATGGACGTTACAAGGGTAGCTTTGTGGGAGGGCGGTTTCGCCACGAAACAAGAAGACTGCATAGACGTGACTGCGCCGCAGAAGAGCTGCGGTGAAGCCGGCCGGCGAGCTTCACTGTTTGAGGTGGGGACCTTGTGTTAAGCAATATTAAGCGTTGCGTCCATCTTGTTTTTGCTAGGCTGCTGGCTGTCCTAGATGTGCGTGCAATTACAGGGAGAATTGCAGGATGCCTTGCGGAAAAAACGTTTGGCTAATAAGGGAAACCTAACAAGTCTGTGGATGGGATGGCGATACGCGCTTGGTTGTTTGTGCGGAAGCAGAGTAGCGCTTGGTTGTTTGCGCGGAAGCAGGGTATTCTTTGTGGAGTGTCACCTCTTTGATTTGTTCGTTCGGCATGTTCGGTTCCTGGCTGGCATGCAGTCGGTAAGTGGAAACGGAGTGATTGTCAGTTTCGTGTTTTCCGGGACTAGAACATGAAGTGGAACGCATTTGTTCTCGCCAGCGTTGGCGCCATGAGGTGCCGATTGAATTGAATGGGTGGCAATGAGGGAATAGGCCTTTCCCCGTCAGCGCCCTGGAAGAGGCGGTGTGTGTGTTTGGGAGCGTGCTAGCGCTCAGGGATTGAGTGGGTATTGTGCGCCATGGAATTTCCAAGGGTAGCTTTGTGGGAGTGTGGTTTCGTCACGAAACAAAAAGACTGCATAGACGTGACTGCACCGGGGTTGAGCTGCGGTGAAGCCGGTCGGCGTGCTTCACTGTTTGAGCTGGGGACCCTCTGTTCAGCAATATTAAGCGTTGCGTCCATCTTGTTTTTGCTCGGTAGAGATTCATGTGCATTTAATTGTATTGCGCCTGGTTTAAATGATTTTTGAGCGTAGAGTGTAGTAGCATGTAAAGCACAAGTCGCAGAAATCAGGTGTGTGTCTGGGTGGTGTAAACGATTT
>NW_013654863.1:0-2387 GCF_000499385.1 Eimeria necatrix
GGGGTCCTGGGATCGTGTTGTGGGGTCCTGGGATCGTGTTGTGGGGTCCTGGGATCGTGTGGGGTTTGCGTTCTTTGGGGACTCTGTCTTGCGGGTTTCTTGTTTGCGGCTCTTGGCGGCCTCATCTGCTGCTGCAGCCTGCTTATTTTTTGCTGCTGCTGCTGCTGCAGCAGCAGCAGCAGCACGGCGCCTTGCTTCTGCTGCTTCCCGCTGCTCTGTCTCCAACCTGTCAAACTCCTCTATCAGTCGAGTTTGCTGCGGTGTCAGCGAGCTGGGCAGCTGCAGAAGCAGCAGCAGCAGCAGCAGCAGCAGCAGGTATGTAAGCAGCAACACCGAGCAGAAGCAGCAGCAGCAACACCCCCGAGAAGCACCAGCAGCAGCGGCGGCCGCAGAGATCACAGCAGCCACAGCAGCATCAGCATTCCCAGCAGCAGCAGCAGGATCCCCAGCAGCACCCCCACATCCCCAGCAGCAGCAGCAGCAGCAGCATCCACCGCAGCAGCAGCAACAGCAGCATCCGCAGCATTCCCCCTCATCCCCAACAGCAGCAGCAACAGCATCCACAGCAGCATCCCCCTCATCCTCAGCAGCAGCAGCAGCAGCATCCGCAGCAGCATCCCCCGCATCCCCAGCAGCAGCAGCAGCATCCGCAGCAGCAGCAGCAGCATCCCCAGCAGCAGCAGCAGCATCCCCAGCAGCAGCAGCAGCATCCCCAGCAGCAGCAGGAGCATCAGCAGCATCCCCAGCAGCAGCAGCAGCAGCATCCCCAGCAGCAGCAGCAGCAGCAGCAGCAGCAGCTCACGCTGAGTTGGAAGTGCAGCACGAGGTTTCCTGCTGCAGTTTGCTGCTGCAGCCGGGGGGGCCCCCTGCCCTTGAGGACTTTGAGGGCCCCCGGGGGTGTCTGCGGAGACACCTGGAGGCTGAGGGGCCCCTCGAGTGTGGGGACGGCCACGCGGCCGCCGAGGAGGCACTAAAAGGAAAAAAAAAACCAAAAAGAGGTTTTAAGAGCTCAAAAAAACGCAAATTCCGATTTAATGGAATTATTTCAAACAAAAAGAGAAAAAGAGCTCCCAAAAACATCCAAAAGAACCAAAATTCGAAAAAAAAACAAAAAAAAAACAAAAAATTAGACTTGATGTCAAGACGGCAAATGGTGGGATATTGAAGTGCGAGAAACGGAAAAAAGAAATTCAAAATCATTTTAATTCTTTTCTTCATTTTGAATTCAAATTTATTTATTTATTTATTTATTTATTTATTTATTTATTTATTTATTTATTTATTTGTTTATTTATTTGTTTTTGTTTTATTTAATTACCTGCTTTAGAGACAAAGGCACGTCTGCATGCAGGTCATCGTCAATCCAGCGGAAGACCGCGTGGGGCCGAATATTAATCTGAATTAAAACAATTAAAATAAACAATTAAATAATTAAAATAAATAAATAAATAAATAAATAAACAAATAATTAAAATAAATAATTAGAATTCATCCGCAGCAGCAGCAGCAGCAGCAACAGCAGAGCAGCCGCAGCGGGGCAGCAGCAAAGCAGCAACAATCACCCTACAGCAGCAAAAGCAGCAGCATCACGAACGAAAAGAAAACAGCAGCAGCAGCAGCAGCAGCAGCAGCAGCAGCAGCAGCAGCAGCAGCAGCAGCAGCAGCAGCAGCAGGCTTATTAACTTACGCTAACGAACAAGTGCCCCGGCTTTCCTCCCCGCAAACCCGCGTGGCCCTGGTTGGGCACCCGCATCTGCATGCCGTGGCGAACGCCTGCAGCAGCAGCAGCAGCAGCAGCAGCAGCAGCAGCAGATGGAGTTTGGCAGCAGCAGCAGCAGCAGCAGATGCAGTCGGGCAATAGCAGCGGCAGCAGCCGAAGCAGCAGCTGAAGCGGCAGCACTTGCGTGAGAGCTGCAGCAGCAGCGGCGGTTGTGCAGCAGCAGCAGCAATCGAAGCAGCAGCAGCAGACGGTGCTGCAGCAGCAACAGCAGCAGCAGCAAAAGATTACCTCTAGGCACATCAATGGTGACTGTTCGGGGCTGCATGCGAACGCCCGTCCCTCTGCAGCTTCTGCGGAGAAACACAAGGGTTTAGGGTTTAGGGTTTAGGGTTTGGCTTTTTGCACGGGCTGCGCGCAGCCCCACCTAGGGTTTAGGGTTTAGGGTTTCGCGGCTAGGGTTTGCGGAGCTGCAGAGGCTGGCAAGGGCTCCACAGCTGCTCTAGGGTTTGGAAATTAGGGTTTAGGGTTTGGAAATTAGGGTTTAGGGTTTGGAACTAGGGTTTAGGGTTTGGAGGAGAAAGCTAGGGTTTAGCGTGTGAAGCGCTATCTGCTTCACCGCGGCCAGCGCCAGGGTTCAGGGTTTACGGCATACGCCCCCCCCCCCCCC
>NW_013654863.1:2487-15031 GCF_000499385.1 Eimeria necatrix
CCCCCCCCCCCCCCCCCCCGAGGGTCTAGGGTTTAGGGTTTAGGGTTTAGGGTTTAGGGTTTCGGACTTGCAAGGGTTTGCTATGACTTGGCCACTCCCCCCACACTGCCTGCAAGGAACCCCCAAGACTAGGGGGCCCCTCTCAACCCGCTGTACCCCCGAGCCCCCGCAGCCCCAGCAGGGGGCCCCCTGGGGGCCCCCCGCGCTGCCGCTGCTGCTGCAGCTGCTGCAGCCCGAGTTCGCGCTGAAGCGCAGCGTCTGCAGCAGCAGCAGCAGCAGCAGCAGCAGCAGCAGCAGCGCAGGCAGCAGCAGCAGCACACGCAGCAGTTCCGACGGGCGTCCACAACACGCAGCGCGAAAAGCAGGCGAGCACCAGCAGCAGCAGCAGCAGCAGCAGCAGCAGCAGCAGCAACTGCAGCAGCTGCTGCAGCAGCAGCTGCAGCAGCAGCTGCAGCAGCAGCAGCAGCGCCAAGAAGCCCAGCAGCAAAGCTCCAATCAACCAGCTTTTGCTGCGAAGTGACTCCCTCAGCCCCAAACCCTCGCCGCAAACCCTAAACCCTCGCCGCAAACCCTAAACCCTCGCCGTAAACCCTAAACCCTCGCCGTAAACCCTAAACCCTCGCCACAAACCCTAAACCCTCGCCGCAAACCCTAAACCCTCGCCGCAAACCCTAAACCCTCGCCGCAAACCCTAAACCCTCGCCGCAAACCCTAATTACCTTTTCGCAACCCTTAATTGCTTCCATGAGGTCTAAAGATAATTCCGTTTGAATATCTTCGCCTCTGGAGGCCCCTGTGGGGCCCCCAAAAGCAGCAGCAAAACTGTGGGGCCCAAAACCCCCGCTGCTGCTGCTGCTGCTGCTGCTGCTGCTGCCGCGGGCCATCGAAGCAAAAAGATCGGCGAAGTCCGTAAACAGCATTGAAGGGTCAAAACCCTCAAAACCGCCTGAAAGCAGCAGCAGCAGCAGCAGCAGCAGCAGCAGCAGCAGCAGCAGCAGCAGCAGCAGCAGCAGCAGGACTCGCTGGCAATTATAAACGCAGAAAAAGAGATAATAAGATTGGAAAAGAGACAAAAAGAAAAGAACAAAAGAACAAAAAGAAATAAAAACAAAAAAAGAAAAAAGAAATAAAAGAAATTAAAAAAAGTTATTCAAAAAGGGCCCCTCACCTCCTGCTGCTCCTGCTGCTCCTCCTGCTGCTGCTGCTGCTGCTGCGTCTTCCGGCCGCACTCCAGTCTTGTCATAAAAGTCCTTTTTCTTCGGGTCGCTCAGAAACTCATAAGCCCTGCACAAACCCCAAACCCTAAACCCTAAACCCTAAACCCTAAACCCTAAACCCTAGACAACTGCAACAACGAAACACGCCTGCTGCGCCCCTCTCCCTCAGCTGTATGTACACCCCAGCCAGCACCTGTCTATACACCCCAGCTACCGCATGCAGCCTCTTGTGGGACCCCAAGGGGGGCCCCCTAGTAGGGGCCCCCCGGGGGGCCCCCAATAAGGGGCCCCCAGGGGGGCCCCCCATTGGAGGCCCCCAGGGGGGCCCCCACTAGGGGGCCCCCACTAGGGGGCCCCCACTAGGGGGCCCCCTCCTACTTCTTGGGTTCAACCTGCTGCAGAGGGGTCTTATAATTAGCTGCTTTGTGCCCTTTAGGGGCCCCTTTAGAAGCCCCTTCAGGGGCCCCTGGGGGCCCCCGGGGGGCCCCCAGGGGGCCCCCCGAGGGCCCCCTGGGGGCCCCTCTAAATTGGTTATTATAAATCTCTAGCAGCAGCAGCGGGGGGCCCCTCGCTAGAGGGCACAGGCCTAAATGCGGGTAGCCCTGGGGGCCCCCTGGGGGCCCCCTGGGGGCCCTCTGAAGAGCTACATAAACCCGAAAGGGGGCCCCCAGTACCCTCTCAGGGGCCCCTTGGGGCCCCCACTAGCACTCCCCTGGGGCCCCTCCAACACACTCGTGGGCCCCTCAGCAGCAGCAACACGAGGGGGCCCCCTGGGGGCCCCCCAGTACCCTCTCAGCGCCACTAGGCTACTAGCGGGGTCCCCCAGTCCCCTCCGAGGGGCCCCCGGGGGCCCCCCGGGGCCCCTTTTCGTGGGCACGTACGCTGTGATCTCTGCCATGGTTTGCTTGGCCTTGGGGTTGGGGTTTAGGTCTGGATGGTAAAGCTTTGCTTGCTGCCGAAAAGCCTTTTTGACTTCGGGAAGGGGGGCCCCCCTGCTGCAGCCCAACACCTCGTAGGGGCACCGCCGGGGGCCCCCCGGCGCCGCCCCGCTCAGCTGCCTCCGGGCCCCCAGGGGGGCCCCCAGAGGGGGGGCCCCCAGGGGGGCCCCCAGGGGGGCCCCCAGGGGGGCCCCCAGGGGGGCCCCCAGCGGGGAGGCCCCCAGGGGGCCCCTGGCTGCGAATAGGGACGTTGAGGAGCCCAGGCGGCAGCTGGGGGCCCCCTGCCGGCGCGTGCTGCTACCTGGCCACCTAGCAGCAGCAGCAGCAGCAGCAGCAGCAGCAGGAGCTGCTGCTGCTGCTGCTGCTGCTGTGGACTCCGGCCGCCTGAGGCAAGGGCCCTCAGGGGTACGGGCAGCAGCTGCTGCTGCGTGGGGGGCCCCACAGGGTTTGTTCAGCAAATCAAAAGAACTCAGCGAGCGACGCTGCTGCTGCTGCTGCTGCTGCTGCAGCTGCTGCTGCTGCTGCAGCGCCGGCTGCGCCTGCGCAGCAGGGGCCCCCGGGGCCCCACAATCTCCTCCTGGGTTTGAAGAGCAGCAAGAACGTCTTCGGTACCCACTAGGGGCCCCACAGGGGCCCCCCGCGGCCTGAGAGGCCCCCGGGGGGGCCCCCGGGGGGCCCCCCCGGGGGGCCCCCCGGGGGGCCCCCGGGCGGACAACTGTACCCCCTGGGGTCGGGGCTGGTCTTGTCTTTGGCAAGAACTTGAGGGGCAAGACAAGGCGGGCTCGAGCCATTAGGAGTTAAAAAGAAAAAAGAAAAAAAAAGAATAAAAAGAAACAAAAAGAAATAAAAAGAAAATAAAAAAAAGAAAAGAAAGACACAAAAGGAGCAGCAAATGGCGGCAAGAGGGGCCCCACAGGAGACTGCTTGCTGCAGCAGCTAAAGCGCCAGAAGGCCCGCTGCTGCTGTGAGCAGCAGCAGCAGCAGCAGCAGCAGCAGCAGCAGCAGCAAGGGGGAATGAGAAGCAGCAATGAGACGCAGCAGCAGCTGCCGCTGCTCCGCCGGTGGCCCTGCTGTCTGGGGGGCGCTCTAGGGTTTAGGGCTTAGGGTTTGGAGCTGAGGGTTTACGGTTTAGGGTTTGGGAAACAGGGGGAGGGTTTAGGGTTTAGGGTTTAGGGTTTAGGGTCTGCGCCGAAAGCACTCTCTCGCCCCCACTCACTGCGTCGCAGGCGCGAGCAGGGGGGAGCAGGGCATCTGCTGCAGTTTGTTTTATTTTTTTCTTTTATTTCTTAAATTTAATTAAATTAATTAATTTGTTTTCCATTTATTACTCAAAATCGGGAGAAGCAGCAGCAGCAGCAGCAGATCAGCAGCCCCTCAGCCGCCGCTGCATGCAGCAGCCCCAGAGCGCTGCTGCTTGCATGTGTTGTCTTCTGCTGCGTTCCGCTGTTTCCTTTTATTTTTATTTCCCTTTTTATTATTTATTTATTATTTTATTCATTTAAATAAATAAATCAAAATAAGTTCTGCTGCTGCGGCGGGGAGCAGCGCCGCCGCTGCGCAGCCGTTCGTTCGGGTGTATATACACCGGTCCACTCCAAATTCGAATTCACGAAGTGCCAAAAAGGATCAACTTTTAGCAAAACTTTATTTCTTCTTTGATTTAAAAGACTAAATAAAGTTCCTTCGCAGCTTTTTGCACTATTTAGGGCCCGCAGGACCCCCCACAAGCAAAATCCAAAAAACAAAGTGTCAGACTGTCTTCGCTTACACCCCAGCCGGGTCAGCAGCAGCTTCTGAAGGCTGCTGCTGCTGTTGCTGCTGCTGCAGGAGACTCCTGCAGCAGGACGCTGCTGCAGCATGATGCTGCTGCAGCAGGAGGCTGCTGCAGCTCAGCACAAACCCCCAGAAGTTCATCAGTCCTTTGTTTATTTTCTTTACTTTTTCAGGTCCACTGAGGCCCCGGGCCCCACTCTTTTATCCATATCTCATGCGCTGCAGCAAAACTTAAAGAGCAGCAGCAGCAGCCTGCAGCAGCGAAGCCAAGCAGCAGCAGCAGCCTGCAGCAGCGAAGCCAAGCAGCAGCAGCAGCAGCAGCCTGCTCCCAAGGAGGCCCAGGAAGACAAAGATTTATCCATATCTCATGCGCTGCAGCAAAACTTAAAGAGCAGCAGCAGCAGCCTGCAGCAGCGAAGCCAAGCAGCAGCAGCAGCCTGCAGCAGCGAAGCCAAGCAGCAGCAGCAGCAGCAGCCTGCTCCCAAGGAGGCCCAGGAAGACAAAGACGATTCCTTGTGGCAGTACAACTAATGAGTCTCTCTGCTGCTGCTGCTGCTGCTGCTGCTACTGCAGGGTTTCTGGCCGCAAGCAGCAGTGAGAATAGCAGCAGACTGTGCAGCAGGAGGCTGACTTGCATGCAGCTTCCAGCCCCAAACGGCGAGCCCCGGGACCCCTTGGGCTGCTGCAGCTGCAGCAATCTGGGGGGCTCTCGTTGCTGCTGCTGCTGCTGCTGCTGCTGAAGGCAGGAAAAGGCTCCTTTTGCTGCGCTGCTCAGGGGGCCCCTGGGGCCGGCGGGCCGGCTTTGCTGCAGCTCCTTCCTGCTGCTGCTGCTGCTGCTGCTGCCGCCTCGGCGCTGATTCCGCAATGGTAGTGGCAAAACAAAAAAAAGAAAACTCTTAGAGACCATTGGTCCAAGTGGTCCCGCGGCCCCTGCAGCAGTGCAGCAGCTTCAGGAGTTGCTGCATGCAGCAACTTCAGGAGTTGCTGCATGCAGCAAGTTGCTGCATGCAGCAACTTCAGGAGCTGCTGCTGCGGGGCTGCCCCAGCTTGTGAAGGAAAAGCCCAATTTAGGGTTTAGGGTTTAGGGTTTAGGGTTTAGGGAGTCGCCGCGTTGCCTCCCCCAGTAATGCAGCTCAGAACAACGAGTGCTGCCAGATGGACCAATGGACCACTTGCGAGCTTCTGCTGCAGCAGCAGTTGCTGCTGCTAGGGAGCTGGTGGACCACTATATAAATATAAAGTCCTCAGAATTATTTTGGAGTTTTAAAATAGGGTTTGCTTTCTGGAGTTCAATTGCGGGTAAAAACCCTAAAAAGTGGTTTTAATTCTCCAAAAAGGATTTGCTGCCTGCTGCAGTTTCTGAGGGCAGTAAGCCGAAGACCACTTGCGGGAAAGCTGCTGAAGCTCCTGCTGCTGCTGGCCTGACCACTGGTCTCTGCAGCAGCAGCAAGTCAGTGGGATTTCGGAATTTAATGAGCTAAGAAAAGGGCTGGAGGCCCTTTGGGCAGCAGCCTGGGGATTTGCTGCTGCTGCTGCTGCAGCAGCAGCAGCAGCGCGAGCAGCTCTGTTATCAGCTACACGCTGCTGCTGCTTCTGCTGCCACTGCTGCTGCTGCAGATGGGGGCTGCAAAGCAACAGCTGGAGGCTGCTGCTGCTGCAGCTGCACACAAAAGAAAGCCAAAATAGGCATTTCGAGTCTGTCTTGTGCACTATTGCTCGAAAACAAAAAATAATAAAATAGAAAAGAACTTCTCGGAAGACTCTCTGGAATCTAGGGAGGCAGCAGAAGAGAAGTTTGGCCTGAAGGGCTTTTAAAGTAATTCTTTGCTGCTCCTTATCTGGTCTTAATGGCTGCAGCAGCAGCAGAGCCCGCAAGTGCAACTTTTGCTGCTGCTGCTGCTGCAGCAAAGCCACAGCGCTGGAGCCTACAAGCCTTCTTCTTTGGGGCATTAAATAGTGAGTTTGGGCCTTTTTTTGCTGAATTTCCCTCAGCACTATCTCTGAGAGTTTTGGAAATGATTTATAAATAAATTTGGTCTTTTAAAGTTCTTTTTGACTGCTTAAAGTCTTTATTTTGAGCAGAGCTTTCTGCTGCAGAAAAGGTTTCAAGTTTCAGCCACTAAGGGCTTTCTTTTGCACTGCAGTTCCTCTAATTTGCAAATTTCGTTTTTGCGAAATTTTATTTGAAAAAAATGAAATGAAAGAAATGAACGGCAAGGCCGGGGAGCCGCGCGTCTGGGGTGTACGTCCAGCTGGCTGGAGTGTATTTGAATTAGAACTTTCGATTTAATTCAAAAGACGAAAAAGAAGAAAAAGACAAATTCAGAAAAGAGGCGACGAGCGCTGCTGCAGCAGCAGCTGAGACCTGGCGCTGCAGCGGCTGCTGCGGGAGCCCAAGTGGAAAGGCGGGGAAAATGGAATTAATAAGGAAAATAGAAGAAGAAGAAGAGGAGTTTTGAAAATAAGAGGCCTAGGTAGGGTTTAAAACCCTTTTTTAGGGTTTGGCGGCGGCGGAAGGGCGCAGGCAGACTCAAGGCGGACGCTGCTGCAGCATGCATGCGGCGAACCGCCCAGGCTGCTGCTGCTGCTGCAGCGGCGGCAGCAGCAGCAGCAGCAGCAGCCGCGGGCCGCAGAGTTTGCGTGTTTGCGGAAATTAAGTGCGATTGAGAAGTGCGGAGGCCTTAATGGTGTTCTTTGCGCTGCGGAATGCGCTGAAACCCTCGCCCTGCCACCGCCAGCTGCTGCCGAGGCCACCAGACCAGCATGAGTTCGCAGCCGGCGGGCGAAGAGCTGCCGTACATCGGCAGCAAAATTTCTTTAATTTCAAGTTCAGACATTCGCTACGAAGGTGAGGCCAGTGAAGGCTGCGTGGGCGCGGGGCGGCGCCGCAGCACTTGCAGCAGCAGCACCGGCGACAGCAGCAGCGCTGCTCGCCCGAAGCCTTCCTTTTCCTTTTCCTTCTTTTTCGCAAAGTCTTAATCTCGAAACTCAAAACGGAAACAAGTAATTCAGTTGCGTTCGCCGGAAACGGCCTGCGAAGTGGAGCGCCGGGCGCCGCCCCGGGCAGTTCCTGCGCAGTTCCGATTTTCGGAACTTGAACTTGAGCCGATCTGCCTTTTTTCCCGAAGTTTCGCAGATCAAATTAATTTGCATTCGTTTTTGAATTCATTTGGGACCTTTTCAAGGCCCCAGCAACCCCAGAAGGGCCCTAATCGCCCCGCTTTCCACTTTTTTCCGCGCGGCTGCGGCGGGTGTTCGTGTCGGTGCGTGTTCGTGTGTTGTTGAATCTGAGGTGTATGGACACCTCGCGCGCGCGCGCGAATCCGAACGCGCCGTTTTGAATGACCGCCGGTCACTTTTTCTCTTTTTGTTTCATCTTTTTGCCGAAATTAACTCGGGAAACGCACAGGCTATCCTTTTTCGTTCTTGTTTTGGCCGCGATTCAGATTTGGACTTGGTTCAAATTCGTTCCGGTTCACTGCTGCCTTGTGTGCGAGGAACGCGTCTTTCTGGTTCAATTTTTTTCGTTTTTTTTCCAAATTTGTCTTTTTTTGGATTTTACTCTTCGAAACTGCCTTTGCCGCTGCATTCTGCATGCATGCATGCAAGTCCAGCCCCGCTTTCTCCCTTTTTGACTCAGGCATTCTGGACTCGATTGACCCCGTCGCCTCGACAGTTTCGCTGCGCTATGTGCAGTCCTTCGGAACAGAGTCTCGCCCGGTGGCTCTCCATATTCCTCCCTCAGCAGAAATCTTCAACTGCATCGTGTTTCGCGGTCAGCGAGGGTTTAGGGTTTAGGGTTTAGGGTTTAGGGTTTAGGGTTTGGGTTGAGCTGGAGGCCCGGACGGCTTGTAGGCCCGAGGGGTGACTGCTGCAGGCCCTGCCTGGTTTAGCGTTCAGGGTTTAGAGTTCAGGGCTTGGAGTTTAGGGTTTAGGGTTTAGGGTTTAGGGTTTAGGGTTTGCATGCAGGCAAACACATTAAAGACCTGACAGTATGCAGCGAGCCCGAGCCGCCGGCCCCGCCAGTGGCGGCTTACCCCCACGACCCAGCCATTCTCAGCATGGAGATGGCGGGGCCCCTGGGGGCCCCCCAGCGGCCTGGGGGCAGCTCGCTGCTGCGGCCAGGCCTGGGTTCGCCCCCAAGCCACGTGGGGGGGGCCCCCAGCGGGGGGCCCCCCGCCGTGTACGGGGGCCTCGGGGGGGCCCCCAACGAAATGGCTGAGGCTTGCTGCGCCCCTGCTGCTGCGCTGCAGGCCCGGGGGGTTTGTGGGGCCCCCGGGCAGCCGCAGGCGCATGCAGCGGAGGGTTTGGCGCCGGTGGCTGCTGCTGCGCAGCAAGACAAGCAGCAGCAGCAGCAGCAGCAGCAGCAGCAGCAGCAGCAGCAGCAGCAGCAGGCGCCGCCGAGCACCCGCGGTCGCGGCGGCGCAGGCGGCGCCAGGGGGGGCCCCCGCCAGGGGCCCCGGGGCAGGGGCCCCCGCCCAGAGGCCCGCGGGGAGGGGCCCCCGGGGCCCCAGGGGCCCCGGGGCCCCCGAGATGCTGCAGGAAGAGGGTACAGCGAGGGGCCCCGGGGGGTTGTGGGGGAGCTGCAGGGGAGGCCCAATGCGCAGCTGCGAAGTGAAGTTGCAGAAGAATTCGATTTCGATGCAATGAACAGCAAGTTTGAGAAGCCAGGTGGGCCCCTGCGGTGTACGTACACCTCAGCTGCGCCTGCGCGGACTGCGGTGTACGAACACCCCGGCTGCGCGGGGTGTACGTACACCTCGCGGCGCGCGCAGGCGGTTCCTTTTGCGGCGTTTTGCGTTCATTTTTTGCGTTTTTGCGTTTGTTTTGTTCCTTTTTTTGCGAATTGTTCATTTCTGTTGTTTTTGTTTTTATTTTCCTCCGTTTTGCGTTTATTTCCGCCGCTTTTGCGTTTATTTTGGCGCTTTTTCCCTCGTTTTGGCCTTTTGCTGCTGCGCAGCGAACTTGGAAGAAGCCAGCGAGCTGCTGCCCAGCGGCGCCGCCTACGACAAAAACGTTTCTTTTTTCGATTCGATTTCTTGCGAGGCTTTGGAGAAGCGCAGCGCAGCAGCGCGGCAGCAGCAGCAGCAGCAGCAGCAGCAGCAGCAGCAGCAAAACGCGGGAAACGGCCAAGACGAAAGAAGCAGGAGAACTGCCCTTAGGCAGCAAAATAGGGCCCTCGATGTCGACACTTTTGGAGAAGGTGCAGCAAGATTTAGTGTGCGCCATTTTGGGGGGCGCAGGGGGGGTAGGGGCCGCGGCCGCGGCAGTTACGGGAGGGGGGCCCCCCCGGGGGGCCCTTCGGGGGGCCCCGGGGGCCCCGGGGGGGCCCCGCAGAACAACAGGGGCAGCAAGAACGGAGCAGCAGCAGCAGCAGCAACTCGCGCCCTTAACCAAAGCAACAAGCAGCAAGATGTCGAAGACTGAGGCAAAGAGGAGCTCCAGAAGACGCAGCAGCAGCTGGCAGCAGCAGCTGGCAGCAGCAGCTGGCAGCAGCAGCAACTGAACTTGCAAAAATACAAACTTTGCAGCGCAGCGGGGCACTTGCTGCATGCACGCTGAGGTGTACAGACACTCGAAACCGCAGACGCGTGCAGCAGAAAGCAGAGCCCCGAGGGCCCCTGCGCTGTCTGCATAGTTCAGAAAACTAAAAGTGAATTCAGAGAGACAATAGGCAGCAGCAGCAGCAGCAGCAGCAGCAGCAGCAGCTGCTGCTGCTGCTGCTGCTGCTGCTGCTGCAAAGGAATGTGCAGATGTGCATGCATTTCAAAGGGACGTTTGGGTCTTCGGCGCCCTGCCCAAAGGGCCTCGCGGGGTGTACGTACACCTCGGCGCTCGGCGTATGCATGCGCTGCAGCTTTGCAGACGAAAGTTTTCGTGTTTTTGCAAAGACATGTTTGGGGGCGTTTGTGGTTGTTTATTTCAGAATTAAAAGCCGAATTAAAAGAAATTAATTCAAATTATTTGAAATTAAAATGCAATTTAGTTGAAAACGAACAGAGCAGCCGCGAGGTGTCGACTTTGCAAGAGTGCTCGACAGCAGCCTGCACGAGGGTCCTGGGCCGTGATTAGAGACGAAACAAACTAAAAATAAAGAAAGAATAATAATTGTTGTTTATATTTTCATCAAATTTATTTAATTAAATTATTTAATTGAAGCTTCATCAAATCAGCTGAATGGAACTCGTCAAAATGGGGTGTCTAGACAGCTCCTGTTTCACTTCGCTTTGTCCTTCAGGTTCCTCGAGTATCTTTTCAATCTTTTCTTCGTTTATTTGTTTTTTTTTTGTTTTTTAATTAAATACAAGGTAATTTAGGCCCTCTTTTTTGTTTTGCTGCCGCTATCTTGTACATACAGTTTCTAGTTTTAGGCTTCGGAGCCATCGAGTGTACATACACCCCAGGACCCGCACACAGACACAGAGGCCATCTCTGCAGCAGCAGCGTTGCTGCAGCCGCTGCAGCAGCTAATAACGGCCGTGGAACCAGCAGCAGCAGCAACAACAGCAGCAACAATAACCGCAGCAGCAGCAACAGCTAAAACACCGCCGCTGCTGCTCAAGGAGCGGCGGTGCTGCTGCAGCGGCGTTGTATGGTAGGGTTTAAGACTCTCTCTTTTAGGGTTTCGGTGATTTTAAACAGCCCTTGGAATAAAGCTGCTGCTGCTGCTGCTGCTGCTGCTGCTGCTGCTGCTGCTGCTGGTCGTCGCGGTGAGTTCCGCCTGGCTACTGCTGCTGCTGCTGTGGCTGCTGCAGCTTCGGCAGCAAGCTGCTACTTGCTGCTGCAGCAAGCTGCTGCTTGCTGCTGGGATAAAGTTTGCTGCCTCCCTGCTGCAGCGGGGATGGGCCCCAAGCAGGTGCAGCAGGAGGCATTGCTGCCCAAACCCTAAACCCTAAACCCTAAACCCTAAACCCTCGCAGTTCCTCGGCCTCCCTTAAGCTGTGCAGTGCTCCCTGGCTACTCCCTGTTCAACTGCTGCTGCTGCTGCTGCTGCTGCTGCTGCTGCTGCTGCTGCCAGCAGCAGCCTAAACAGGCAGATGGCAAGGAAGCAAGAGGTTAAAGGGAACAGGTACAAATCGGAGAGGTGCCCAGGGGGCCCCCTGTAGGGGCCCCCCGGGGGCCCCTAAAGGGCCCCTGAAGGGCCTCTGAAGGGGCCCTTTTAGGGGCCCTAAAGGGCCCCTAAAGGGCCCCCAGAGGGGCCCTAATGAAGCCCTAAAAGGGCTCTAAAATGGTCCTAAAGGCGCCCTAAATGGGCCTCTTGTGCCCTCTGTTTATATACATTTGAAATATTCTTTTCCCGCGCTGCAGTGCGGCGGGTGTACGTACACCGCAGCGGGTGTACGTACAGCGCAGCAGGTGTACGTACACCGCAGCGGGTGTACGTACACCGCAGCGGGTGTACGTACACCGCAGAGTACAGATGCTCTAAAATGGTCTAAACACTTCACAAATAAACTTTTAAATTTGTTTTTAATTGGCTTTTAAGGCCCTTAAAGCTTTCCTTGCTGCATGCATTTGCCCATTACTGGCGGGGGTCCCCAGAAGTTGGGTAGAGTAGGTCAAACTCCATCACCCTGCGTGGCAAGAAGAGAAAAAGAATTAAATAAATGCCAATTGAATAATTATATTTAAATTACATTTAATTGCAAGTAATTAAACATTAAAAGCAAAAAGAAAGAGAAAAACAGCTGCTGCCTGCCTGCAGCTTCGTGTGTAACGGGCAGGCAGGCCCCCCAGGTGTATAGGCAGCTCCGGGTGTACAGACAGCTCCTGCGCATGCAAAAACTTCTCCACTTTTTTCTTTCATCACTTTTACCTGAACTGCCGCCCCCGAGAGTCAATAAAGAAGGCCCGGCCTGAAAAGAATAAACAGAAAGCGCATGCATATGCATATGCATGCATGCATGCATGCATGCATGCATGCATGCATGCATGCATGCAAAAAGCCCCAAAGTTACTTACCCAGCTCGTCCCTGAAAATGGGAGTCAGCGGCTGCTCGCCCTGCCTGGCTTTGGCGCTGCAGAGAAAACAAAAAGACCTTTTTAGGGTTTTGAGAAGTTTATTTTAATTAATTAATATAATTATTTATTCTTTTATTTAATTTGATTCATCAACATCATTATATATTCTCTTATTTAATTAAATTGATTGATATAATTATTTATTCTTTTACTTTCTCTATTTTTTTAAAAGTCTATATTAAAAATATATATGTATATATATATAACAGGGAGAGCACATCAAAATCTCCCTAAACCCTAAACCCTAAACCCTAAACCCTAAACCCTCGAGCTCTAGTGGCTCAGCAGGTAAAGAAAAAGGGACTAAGAAATAGCACAAAAGAAAGAGCTTAAAAAGAAGAGCAAAGGACACCCCCCACCCCCTTAAACCCTAAACCCTAAACCCTAAACCCTAAACCCTAAACCCTAAACCCTAGGTCTCACAGAGCCATTCTGTAGACTAAAAAGAAAAGCACCAGCGGCACCAGCAGCAGCGGCATTGCCCGCAGAAAAGCAAAAACTGCACCCAAAGGGTACGGCCCTGTGGGGCCCCCCGAGGGGCCCCACTGGTAATTTCCTGCTGCTCTTCTTTGGCTCTGCATGCACAAAAAACGC
>NW_013654863.1:15131-91441 GCF_000499385.1 Eimeria necatrix
GCCCCAGGGGCCCCTGGGGCCCCCGGAGCCGCGGGGGCCCCCGGGGCCCCCCGAGAGAAGGCGGGCCCCGCAGGAGGGAGGCCAGGGCCCCGGGGGCCCTCTTGGGGGGGCCCCCCGGGGGGCCCCCAGGGGGGCCCCCAAGAGGGTACTGAAGCCCGCGGGGCCTTTTTGCATGCAGAGGGGCCCCAGTGGGGAACTTTGAAGAGATGAAATGTTTTTAAAAAAAGGCCAAGTTGCAGGGGCTTTAGAAAGCCCCCGCAGCAGCAGACTCATTGGGGCCCCCCACAACAGCCGGAATCCGCATAGCCCGCCAAAACCCTAAACCCTAAACCCTAAACCCTAAACCCTAAACCCTAAAGCTTCGGGCGACACAGTGAGGCCCTCGGGCAACCCAGCGAGCCAGCCTGCCGCCAAGAGAGGCCCTGCGCCTCTCGGGGCTTCTGAAATGAGCATGGATGCTGCGCTGCTGCTGCTGCCGCTGCTGCTGCTGCTGCCGCTGCTGCTGCTGCTGCTGCCGCTGCTGCTGCTGCTGCTGCTGCTAGCGGGTCAGCTGTGTGCAGCTGGCGCTCGCTGCGGTCCGTACACCCCAGCTGCAGCGCCAAATGCCAGCAACAAGAATAGTAGAGCCCTCAGTTTCTTTATTTTGCAAAAATTAGAATAAAATTTCAAGAAAAAAGCTGCTTTCCAGCTTTGCTGCTGCGCTGCTGCGCGCGGCGGCAGAACACGAGCAGTCCGGCCTCTGCATGCGCGGCCAAACAGCAGCTCCAAGTGGCCCAACAAAAGCTTTTCAGAATCCAAAAACAAAATATAAATTTAATTTAATTTAATTCTTCAAATTTCACTTCGAGTTTCACTTTCTGAGACGCAGCAGAAGGCAAAAGCCCAGCCGCCGCTGCTGCTGCTGCCTCGAGAGCGCCGCATGCAAAGCTGCTGCTTTTTGCCCATTTGCTTCTCCCTACTCCCCATTTTTTCAGTTTTTTATATTTATTTTCTCTTTTATGTTTAATTTAATTCCTTATTTGTCTATTTCGCGGCGAAGACGCAGCGCCAGGGGCCCCTCCCTGCGAGCCAGCCAGGGGGGCCCCAGTTCAAGTTTCGCTGCGAAGTGACTTTTTGTCTTTTTACCCCGGACAACTTTGAAGTCTTTGGCGACAAATAATACCATTTAACTTCAATTATTTTTGTTTTTATTGAACTCGATGGGGGCAAGAGTTGTTTTCAGTTAAAGACCCCGAAGACTGCTGATGGCTTCCCCCGTAGTTGCCTATGCTGTGCGCGCAGCAGCGAGGCGCAGCAGCAGCTGCTGCTGCTGCAGCTGCTGCTGCTGCAGCAGGGGCTGCTGCTGCTGGCAGCAGCAGCCACAGCTGGGCAGAATACCAAGTGTTTGCTTTTGAGAGTCTCTTGAGGGCCTTCCCAGGGGCCCCCGGATGTGGGGCCAGCAGCAGCAGCAACAGCTGCTGCAAAACGCATGCAGCAGCCAGCAGCAGCAGCAGCAGGTCCGAAACTTTGTTGCTGCTGCTGCCGCTGTGCAGCGAGTGCGCCGCAGCCCCTCCAATATGTACAGTCGCGGGAAGAGCAGCAGCAGCAGCAGCAGCAGCAGCAGCAGCAGCAGCAGCAGCAGGGCGGAGCATGCCCTGTGCATGCAGCGCATGCAGCTCGTCGCTGCTGCTGCTGCTGCTGCTGCGCTTAGGCCTCCAGGGCCTCCAAAGGGCCCCACAGGCAGGTGGGCTGCTGCTGTGCAGCAAAACAGATGTGCAGCAGCAGCAAAGGAACTTCTTCCCGCTGCTGCTGCAGCCTTTGGCCCAGTGGCAGGGCCCACACAACATCACCAGGGGGCCCCCCAGGGGCCCCTCAAAAGCCTCTTTAGGGGGCCCCCTGGGGGCCCCCCTGGGGGCCCCCCATGAAGCCTTTCCTGGGGGCCCCCCGGGAGTTCCCTTAGGGGGGCCCTCTAGGGGCTTCCCCGGGGGCCTCTCTGCGGGGGCCCCCAGGGGACCCCCACGGGGGCCCCTACCGCAGCAGCAGCAGCAGCAGCAGCAGCAGCAGCAGCAGCAAGGGCAGCAGCAGCGCAGCGCGCAGCCCCGGCTGCTGCAGCAGCAGCAGCAGCAGCAGAGCAGCGCCGCAGAACACTGCGAGGTGGATATTTGTGCTGCTAAAGAAAGCTTTTTGGCTTTCAGAAGACTTAGCTATAAATTGCTGCTGCCCCCGGGGGCCCCAGGGGCCCCGGGGGCCCCGGGGGCCCCGGGGGCCCCTGGGGCCCCGGGGCCCCCGGAGGGGCTATGGCCTTGGGTTTGGCAGCTTCTGTAAATTCTTTTTTGCAAGTTTTGGGGGAGCTGCCGTTGGCTGTGGGCAGTGCTGCCGATCTGCTGCTGCTGCTGCTGCTGCAGCCGTCGAGGTGGCTGCGGCCGTCCGCGCAGCAGCAGCAGCAGCAGCAGCAGCAGCAGCACACAGAGGGGCCCCGCAGCCTGCAGCAGCAAACGGACAGGAGACATTATGGCTTATTTTTAGCTCTTCTCCTCCGCGCAGTTGCAGCCACCATTAAACAAAGAGAAGAAAATACATTAAGGGGTCCAACTTCCCCCTTCAGCGCTGCTGCTGCTGCTGCTGCTGCTGCTGCTGCTGCTGCTGCTGCAGCTGCAGGGGCAAACGGGGAGGGGCCCGGGCAGGGCCGTGGGGGGCCCCTGCGGGGCCCCCAGCCGAGCGAACCGCTGCCCCGCTGCGCCGTGGTAGCTGAGACTTTTAGCTGCTGCAGCAGCTGCTGCTGGCGCTGCAGCAGCAGCAAACCAGCGGGGGTGGGGGGTGAGGGTTTGGTTTCTTTTTGCTGCCTCGAAAGCTCCAGGTGGCTCTGCATGCTGCGCAGCCGTTTTTCGCACATTTTCCTCCTTTTCTACGGAGTTCAGAGAAGCAAGCAGCAGCAGCAGCAGCAGCAAGAGCAGCAGCAGCAGCAGCAGCAAGAGCAGCTGCAGCAGCAGCAGCAAGAGCAGCTGCAGCAGCAGCAGCAAGAGCAGCTGCAGCAGCAGCAGCAGCAGCGCAGTGCAGCTGCGACAGAGGGGACTCTTTTGCCTGTTTTGTTTGTTGCGGACATAACAAATGCAGTTGTGGCAGCAGCAGCTGAGTAGCTGCTGCTGCAGATTGCTGCTGCAGCTTGCATGCGATTTATTGTGCTTCTCAAGCCCCAAGTTTAAATAAATAAACCCCCTATATAGACAAGAGCGAAAGGCCTGCTGCGCAGCCCGCCTGCATGCAGCAGCAGCAGCAACAGCAGCAGCAGCAGCAGCAGCAGCAACAGCAGCAGCAGCAGCAACTGACTAGCAGTGTAGATACACCTGAGAAAGGCACCTAAATGCAGCTTTTTGGGAAGCAAATGCAAAACATTAAAAAGGCAAAAGCGCAGCAGCAAAAAGAAATTCTTTTGAAAAAAAGAAGTGAAAAGAATTAAACAAAGAAAAGAAATTGCTGCCCTTAGTAGGGCTGCACAGCGTGCCGGCTGCGGCTGCTGCTGCTGCTGCTGCTGCTGCTGCTGCTGCTGCTGGTCTGGCTCTCGTAGCCGCGCTGCAGCAAAACAAAAGCACAAATGCGCGTTTGTGCATTTTGCATGCGTGAAATATGAATGCACATTTATTAAAGATAGAAATATATTTGTTTATAAATATGTACAAGAATATATATTATAAATATGTTAATGTATATATATATATCTAGATGTTGCTTATGCATGCATAATATATATATATATATTGTACATATATATCTATATGTTGCTTACGCATGCATAATGTATATATTATGCATGCATAATCAACATATATATACATATATATATATATATTAACATATTCAGCAGTTAAATTAAAATATAGCATATGCGCATACAAAACACATAAAATAATAGAAATATAATTTATAATAATAGAAGACATTAACATATCCGCAACACACCCTAAACATATATAAAATAAAAAATATATAATTTATAATAAATATACATAATGTACATAGAAGACACTAATATATTTGTAATAATATGGGTAAACGTATATATATATATATATATATATATATATATATATATATATATATATATAATATACAAAAAGCCCCACACTTAAACTAATAAACAAATAAACACGTAAAATTCCACTCATATGTCTATTTACATTTATTTTATTCATTTATATTTACTTATATCTATTTAAATCCATTTAAATCCATTTAAATTTATTCAAATTTAATTAAATATCTTTTTACTTGTCGCCAGGCGCAAACTCTCCCGTCTTCGCCACAAGTGAGAAGTCCAAATCCGTGAGTTCCCTTTCCAGCTGTACTGACAGCTCCCCTGTGTACATACACCCGAAAAGTCTGCTGCTGCTGCTGCTGCTGCTGCTGCTGCAGCTAGCCGCCCTCTTATCTACTAAGAGGCAGCTGTGGGGTTTGTCTTCAGGTGTACGTACACCGGAGCTCCTGCAGCTCCTGCGGCCGAGAGTTTAGCCGGCCAAAGCCAAGGGCTAGATGTTCTTCTAGGCTTTAGGGTTTAGGGCTTAGGGTTTGGCGTTTAGGGTTTAGGGTTTGGGGTTTAGGGCTTAGGGTTTGGGGTTTAGGGCCCACCGAATAACCCCGCTGAGCCCCTGCCCGTTCTGGCTGCGGAAAGCGAAAGGGTCTCAGGTGATTCTAGGCCTTAGGGCTTAGGGTTTAGGGTTTAGGGTTTAGGGTTTAGGGTTTGGGGCCCACCGAATAACCCCACAGTGGCCCTGCCCATTTTGGCTGCGGAAAACCGCCGCGGGCTCCACCCCGTCCAGATTGGCATGCAGCAGCAGCAGCTGCCCAGAGACAGACCCTAAGAGAAATAAAAAATAAAAAGAAATAAAAAGAAATAAAAAGTAAAAAGAAATAAAAAGAAATAAAAAGAAATAAAAAGAAATAAAAAGAAATAATTAAAAAGGAAATAAAAAGAAATAAAAAGAAATAATTAAAAGAAATAACAAGAAATAAGAAAAGATTAAAAAAAGAAATGAAAAAGAAAAAATGATCAAAAAGAAATAAAAAGAAATAAAAAGAAATAATTAAAAAGGGAATAAAGGGGAATAAACAATAAAAAGAAATAAAGATGTAAAAAGAATTAGAAGAAACAAAAGAGAAAGATATGGGAATAAAAGGAAGTGAAAGCAGAGATTTCAAAGAGGTAAAAGAGAAATAAAAAGAAATAATCAAAAGAAACAAAAAGAAATAACGCATGCATGCATGCGTAGGTCTTGAGGTGTATGTACACCTGCACACCCGCGAGTATGAAGAGGCGGCCGAGGTCTTCGTCATAAAAAGTGTTAATTATATATCCGCAGCTTTCTCCTTCTCGGACTTGTGGGTGGCTGCGAATGGAGAGCCACTCGGCTTTGCGGTGTGCAGCCACTGCAGCATCTGGTGCTGCTGCTGCTCCTGCTGCTGCTGCTGCTGCTGCTGCTGCTGCAGCGTACTGCTGCAGCCCCTCCAGCTGCCACAACCCCACATCTTCCATTGCGCTGCAAATGCAGACACAGGAGGCCCCAGGGCCCACCAAAGAAAGGCTTTTGACAGCTCTTTCTTGCGAGAAGCAGGAGACGAGGGCCCCCCCCTCCTCGCTGCTGCTGCTGCTGCTGCTGCTGCTGCTGCTGCTGCTGCTGCTGGCTGCTGCAGTGTCCGCCACGCACACCAGAGAGTCCTCGCCCCCCGACAGCAGCAGCTGCTGCTGCACTGGGTGGAACTGCAGCGCCGTCACAGTGTCGCCGTGCAGCAGCAGCTCCCAGAGGAGCTTTTTGCTGCGCCGCTGCTTCAGCTTCGGCCGCTGCTGCTGCTGCTGCTGCTGCTGCTGCTGCTGCTGCTGCCGCAGGTCAAAACCCTTTATTGTGTTTTTAAAAGCAGCAGCAAACACTAAGTCATCTCCTTTAACTGCGAGGGCCCACAAGTCTGCTGCGCGGCTGCCGGGCGGGGCAATTTGCACAGTGGCCTCAGCAGCAGCAGCAGCAGCAGCAGCAGCAGCAGCAGCAGGGGGCGGCCTGTGCTGCTGCCGCAAGTCCCACAGCTTCACTGCCCCGTCTTGAGAAGATGTCAGCAGCAAGTTGCTGCTGCTGTGCAGGAAGCAGCAGCAAGTAACTGGCGCTGCGTGGGCCTTGGCTAGGGTGTACGTACACCTCAGCTGCTGCGCGTCTATCAAGTTCAAAGTGCTGCTGCTGTCGATACAGCAGACATCCGTTGACAAGTTGCTGCCAACGATGTGCTGCAGACACGCCGGCTCGCCGCTGCTGCTGCTGCTGCTGCTGCTGCTGCTGCTGCTGCTGCTGAGCTGCAGGCACCCCACAGACTCTATAGCCACCAAGTGCTTCGAGATCCCTCGCCCGCTGCGCACGGGGCCGCAGCCCTCTACCTCGGGGACGCAAAAAGAGGAGAAGGCGCTCATGAGCGGCGGCAAACCCTAAACCCTAAACCCTAAACCCTAAACCCTAAACCCTAGAGAGTAAAGCCTGAGCCCTCAGCTAGCTGCTGCTACGGGGCTCGCCGAAACGAAACGAGATGCAACTTCGAGTTTCTTGCATTGAGTTTTGCTGCTCCCTGGGCTTAAGAGCAGCGCCTCTGCCAAAATAGCAGAACTTTGGCTAAAAATTAAATCAATTTGCATAAATTAAACAAATAATTGAATTAATTTGCGAAAATTAAACTATTTTAATCTACGAAGGACAAGTTTCGCCTGAAGAAGGCTGGCTGCACGGGCCGGAGCCGACAGAGGGCTGCACTGGGCCGCTGAAGCCGCCGCGAAGTGCATGCAAATTGACGCAAAATGTACTTTTGGGAATTTATGAAGAAGAAAGAAACAAAATATGGAAAAGGAAGGAAAATTGTGGCATTAAGACAGCCCCGAAGCCCCACAGCTCGAAAGAACAAGACCCTGTGGCCTCCGCCGCGGTGTTAATTACTTTTTCCCATTTTCTCGCTTTCAAACATAAATAGCATCTAATAAAACCAGGAACTTTACAAGTAAACTTAATTACGTAATTCGGAAAGGATAGATCACCCCAGAAAGGATCGCATGCACTAGACTCGGTCGAGTTTACCAGTGGCTTCTTGTTTGGCTGAATTCAACTTTCTTGAAGATGCTCCATTTCCGCTTCAAAGTAAGCCAGAAAGTTGCATGCAAAGAGAATAATAAGTGTAAATAAATGAATCTTCTTCAATTAATTAACAATCATCGCAGGAAAATGCATCTTCATTCGTTGAAAGCTAACATGCCTGAGAACTTTCCTGCTCCTAGGAGGAAATTTCTTGAACAACAAATAATCTGCAAACCACTACTGCCTCTATGCGCAGATAAGTTGCATATGGCTTTATATTCTGACCAGTAGATAAGTTGCATATGGCTTTTTATTTTGACTAGTACTTCCTCCAATATTATTGCAGGTCTTAGAGCGATATTGTGAAACACACAACCCCAGCAGCCCGGCTGTTGGGAAGTAGCAGAAATTCCTTAAAGGATTATATTGAGTTCAGAAGTTCAGGTTTAGGTCTGCGAAGAATTTGAGTCCCTAAGAACTGCCACTTGGTGTCTTGAAAGAGCCCGACAGAGGAATTTTGTTGCCGGCTCCAGCCTGCATTCAGCAGCAATTGCACTAACTCCTAAAAAGGAACTAAAAAGGTCAAGTGTATCAACAATTGCACTTCCTCCGTCGTGGCCAAGGCTCTCTTCAGCCGCCTAAGGCGCATCAGAAAACACAAAAGTCTTCCAATTTACTCCAATTTACACGAATGCTGCGGACAGTTCCACTTTAGATGCTGAAAAGCACTTTCTGCATTCTACAGCAATGCTGCAAACAGGTCCATTTTAGATGCTAAACATCATTTTCTGCATTCTACAGTAATGCTGCAGAAAGTTCCACTTTAGAAGCTGAAATGCCTTTTTTGCATTTTGCAGTAATACTGCAAAAAGTTCCATTTCAGATGCTAAAAAGGACTTTAAGCTCCTTGCAGTTCCCCGGGGCTGACCTGAACTGGAATCTGGGGCCTCCCCTTTTCCTTAAGAGTGGAGCGATCTGGGGCTTTTGGGGCTTTTTGGTGGCTTTCCTCTACGGGGCGGGACTCTCGTCTTAACTCTGCAAGGAGTCGCGCTGCTGCGGAGTAGCTTTCTGACCTCTCGGCCTCGAGCGTTGTTTTCTGGATGCCAGATGTTTCAGCGAGGAAGTCCACAATGCTCTTTCTCGCTCGCGAGTGGCGCCTATTCATGGCGGAGGCGGAGGGGTCTCGAAACAAATTGCTGTGCTTGTGATCTGCTGCATTAGTTGCATTAGTTGAACTGGTGAGTTTCAGAGCCGCGACGCCTCCGTAGTCTGCAGCGCTTTTCGGCGACTCTGCCTGCCGCGCCGTAGCAACATGCAAGCTCACTTGGTCTGTTGGGCCAGAAACAGAAGAAGCAGGCGCTTTGCCTTCCCCTTTGCTGCTGCTGCTGCTGCTGCTGCTGCTGCTGCTGTCTTGGTGTGGGTGGCTTCCCTCTGGCCGCCTTTGTGGAGGATCTGTCTTGTCACTGGCAGCCAAAAGCTGCTCCGCAGGATCTGTTTCGAACGCGCTCGTTTCTTCAGACCCTGTGCACAGCCACTTGCCTTCGCTAAATGCGACAAAGACGCGAGCAAATATATCAAGCGTGCGCGCTTCCAGGGAGTCTTCCTCGGCTCGAACACCCGAAAAATGGTTCACGGAGATTTGCTGCGCCTTCAGTTCCCTGCGCCACTCCACGGCAGCTGAGTGGCAAGCACCCGCCAAAGCTTGAATTCTTTGTTTGCTACATTTTTTCACGCACACGGCAATCCCGCCGCCACAGCTCGCAGAGTAGGCCTCTGATGATCCACTGCTCGTTGTGATCTTGCACAGGAAAAGAAGCACACCGCATTCGCAAACTGAAAAATGAAGAATATGACTTACTGTCCAGTGGATATTCCTGGGAAGTTTCATATTGCAAAGCCGGAACTGCTAATCACCTCTGGTCCAGCGAATATCGCAACGAGAACAGGAGCTTCCTGCGTTGGCGTCACGCTCTTTGTGAGCTGCTGCGTAGACTCATGGTGCATTCCTTCTACAGCTAGCGAGAAATGGCCTCGGCTTGTTGTGCTTGTTACAGTAGCGCGGCTAAAGGGCGAAGTAT
Source organism: Eimeria necatrix (assembly GCF_000499385.1). Classification (NCBI taxonomy): domain Eukaryota; phylum Apicomplexa; class Conoidasida; order Eucoccidiorida; family Eimeriidae; genus Eimeria; species Eimeria necatrix. The sequence goes on from NW_013654863.1 coordinate 24,283, forward strand.
CAGCAGCGTACGGCCCGGCTGCGCCATAACTTGAAGCCCCAAGAGTTCGGCGTAGCAGCTCGAGGCTCTCTTCGTTTACAGCCCCGGGGGAAAGCCAGAGCAGCTGAGCTGTGGTAGTTTGGCTATTTTGGGCGAATTGCAGGGATTTCAGGCCCTCAAAGAAGACATCTTTAGACGAAGAAGACGGAGGTGGATCACGGTTGTCGTTCACTTGGCTTTTGCTGTCCTTTTGGACCTCTTTTTTGCCAGCAACGGCGTCAGATGAGGCTGCATTTCGCTTCGGCTCCTCTTCTGTCATCCCAAGAAACCCAGCGAACGCCTCTGAAGCTAACGTCGGGGATAGCCCAATGGCACTGTGCATGTTGGGCAAGCTGCAGAGGACCAGGTGCAGGCAATTCGCAACTTGCCGATCCAGCGAAAGCCAGCCTCCGAGAAGCCGGCATCGGCGAGCCGCCTCTTGCAGAACAGCAAGAGCTGCCGCGCAGGTAAGGCTGTCTGAATCATCGAAGCATCACCTAAGCAGAGAAATATTATTAAGTGGAAAGTCACAACGCAGGCGCGTGCTTTGTAGACGGATACGCGCGCAACTCACTGCAGTGTGACTCCTTACCTTCTCCGAAACTATCATCTGAGGCTCCTCCATCAAAGTATGAACTTCGCGTGGCCAAGAACAGCCTGATAAGCGGCTTGAGGCAGCGCAAGGCATGCAAAGTTGCGTCCAGGTCCGCGCCTTTCAACTGGTATGGGGTAAGCTGGCGCTGTTGCTCTATTTGAAAAAGAGCTAACATGCAAAGCTGCGCTCCTTGGAAGGCAACTCTCTTGAGCATAGCTTCATCGGCTTGTTCATTTGAATCGTCGGCTGGCGACGGAGGTTGCATTTGCGAGACGAGCAGTTTCGAAAGCGCCAGCATTTGAATAGAGAGCAACAAAGCCTCTGAAAACAGTGTTCTGTGAAGGTACAAGTCCGACCCGCAGTATCTATCAATGAACGCAGCAACTTTAACGACAATCTGAAAGTATCGCAGAAATTGTTGAGTCGCCAGTCCATCTGCAGCCGCTGCCGCTTCTACTCCGCTCGTGTCGTTGCTCTCAGGAATGCGTCGGGACCCGAGCTGCATCTCTTGCTGCAAGCGATAAACGTGTAGCTGGTGGAGCCACACTCGCGCACATAAGGGCGGGCTGGGTTCTCCCAGCCACCGCAGCTGCTGCCCAGCTAAGGCCACTAAGTTGTAGTATTCTGCAGTCTTTCCGGGTTGATGCTTGAAAGCCTCTGCCAGGCCAAGGAGCAAGGCTGCCCTTCGTTGATTCCAATTATTAAACAGGTTCCGATGGTCTTTGCAAGTTGAGTCTTCTCCAGGCGATCTTTCCATTCTGGAGTCAAGGTGATGCAACTTTGGCATTGTTGCAGGCTGCCAGAGAGGAGCTCCTGGTAAATCCTGGGCACCCGCCACCGTTTGCCCAACGCGTCGGTTGTCTTTTTTGCCTACAGGGATATCTGAAAGGCCCTCTGTGGCTGGGGAGTTTCTGGCTCTTGCATCTGGCTTTCCGGAAAAGCCAAGTTCCGAGAGAGAGTTTTTTTGCAAATGCATTTCTGCTTGCTTCAGAGCATCGGTTCTTAAGCCTGAAATGAGGCCCCATTGTGCCGCTGCGTCGGCTTCAGGTGCATCTGTGCTGTGGTGCACCTCGAAAACGTCTGCTTGGCACAACTGCACCTTACCATCATCCACTTGTGCAAGCTTCAACAAAACAGGGCACTCCGCGACAATCTGTGAAGCTAACAGGCTTGCATCTGCAAATGCAACTTCACCGTCAACGTGAGCTTCTTTTGCGTAATGCCGTGCCCACTTGCATAGGCAGAGAGCCTTCGTTGGCTGGCCCATCGAAACATGCACATCGGCGAGAAGTACAAGAAGCTCTACTACCACTCCTGGTAAACAAACCGCCCCTTCCACTGGAGGGGGAGCAGATTGAATGCCGGGGGCCTCGGGTGGTAAAGGGAGCCACGAGAGATCTTCTTGAAAAGTTGAAGGCACTTTGGCTTTGGCCTCCTGCAGTTTGCTAATCTCTGAAGGCTTAGCCTGATCAAGTTTTGGCGGTAAACGTCCCGACGACAGTTGAAGCAGGCGTGTCGCCAAACTAGCTGCTGCCGAAAACCTTTTTCCCCTAAAGAGGAGCCGCGCCACCTGCTGCCAAGCTCTAATCCCATTCTATAGTCGCATCCATCGCATAGAAAACAGTAACTAGTGCACAGTTCATTTAGCTTCTTCTGACAAGTGCAACTGCGGCTGCAGTCCTGTTCACGAGAATGCTTAAACTGCGTTGAGCCTTCGGCAAAGAAGAACCTAGCAGAAGAACAGCTTCGGTGTTAAGCTGTGGCTACTCGTCTCGGTAAAAAAGCCTCACTAAGATTGTCGGTTGCAATAAAAAGCCTCTTTCGAAGGCACCCGCAGTAGTTGCAGCATGCGCTGCGGCCTCTGCCGAAGTATAAGCCTTATGCATGTGCCCGAGGGCCTCTTGGACTTGCGAAAGCAGCATTAAGGCGAAATATGCATCCTCAGTGGGAAACTCTCTACAGAGACACACAGGCAATACCGAACCTTTAAAATGTACTTGTTTAGATTTCTTGCTAAGGTCTGCTACAAGGCAAACGTGCCTCGTATCTTCAGCTACTACAGCTATGGTATCTTCAGCTACTACAGCTAGTATATACTCACTTTGCCCACAGTGGTTGCTGGAGCTGAGAGCGCAAAGTGTCCAACACTTTACGAAGAGAGATTTTCTCCGCCGCGGACCTGTTCCTCCCCGCCAACCGGTTCGCTGTGAAGACATGAAGATGGCTTTTAGGATAATGATATTGCCTAATTGTTCGCGGAGCAGCAGTGGCGAACATATAGTAGAGTAAGGTGCATCGACAAAAATGAAGACGGGGGCAATTGTGGGAGTGGCGGCTCACGGCTGCCCTCGTGAAGTCCTTGAGATGGCGAAATTGGTCTCTTTGGCTCCCCGGGCTGTAATTGAGTGTCCGTTTCTTGAATAAGTTCTTGCAGAGTGACCATTAGTAGGTTAGCTACCTGCTCGAGGCCCTCTAGTCGCTGCGCCACTTCCTCTGGCTGACCATAAAAGCCCCACATCGGTAACTTACCTCACTCCACTGTAATGTTTTCTGGTCTACTACAAGCGGTGATATATCTGCTCAGGCAGAGCTAGATCTAATCGTGAAAGCAAAGAATGCTCTCAAACTAATAAGATTTTGCCGAAGCCACCGAGTACGGCTTTGTGGACTCACTTTTAAATGCGGCGCTGACAAGTTAGAGATGGCTGCGACCATCCATGACGCCTTGGCCAGAACGAACCTCCTAGCGTTCGAAGCTCCATATAGCTCCTGAAGACGACTTTATGCGTAATTAAAAAACAAAAGAGAAGTAGAAGCAGGTTTGCGGTAGGCTTTCGCAAAAAGGAGCCTTTGCTTAGCTTTATCAGCTTCGTTTGCGCAACACTCAGCACTTGAGCTTCAATCTTCTTCTAAAAGTGGATTATTTGCGTAGTCTAATAGATCGTGCTACTGCACAATCATCCAAAAGGTTCCTGAATGCCTGCCTGTGCAGTTTCCAGCTCCATAGATCCTCTCGTGCTGTAACATTCTCCCTATCGTCGAGTCTGCGCGAATTGGAAAATCCATAGAGAGGGGCTCGCTGTTCTGCCGTCTGGCTACTTTGTTGTCTTTCGCTCGAACCGGGAGTGAGGGTGTCTGACGAGGCCACAGAAAAGACTGCGAAATCGCCTCCTTCGAAAGTGGTGCCGGGGAATTCTCCTCTTTCAAAAAGGCAGGCTATTGATGTTCCTACTCCCCAGACGATTTCCCGTAGCTGCCAGTAAGCGGCTTGAAGGTCTCTGCAGCTGCAAGGCAAGTGTCAAGCAAACAAGTTTGTTGCTAGGGCTGATCTTTGAGTAGAATGTGCCAATACTGACTGGCTACGAGCACCTCTGTGGAAAATCCTTACTCAATGCAGAGAAAGCAGCGCAAAAGGCGGCAGTACGTCGCCGTCTGGATATTCCTGCAAACATCTGCCGCCACGTACTCTGCCACTGCCAAGATTGGGAACGCTTTTTCCCGCGTGAAATCACAGCAACGTAATACGCAAGCAAACCAAGCCAACGCATCTACGAGTTCAGCCGCGTGAGCTCTACTACCGTCAGGTGTAGGGGAGAGCAGCGATGTAGGCAGCGTTGTTAGATGCCCGTGAAGTTTCCTTATGCGGTGCCTCAGAAGCCCTCCATCACTGCGACCCGAGAAAAGCTCTGTAGCTCCCCATTCTCCTTGAGCCGGCAAAGGATGCTCAGCAGACGTCATTAGGATACCATGAAGAATGCGGGAAGCCAGCAGCGCTGCATGCAGTTGCTCGTGGTGCGACTTCCGGTGTGTGAACCTGGCCCATCGGTGAAGAGGTATGAGGCTTCTAAGACGTATGTCTATTTGCCCTGTCTCTGGGGTGAAGAACTGGCTGTCAAGATAAGGCCACTCGTGCAGCATGTTTCTTCTCCAGAAACACGCTTCAACAGCTTCACGCCAGGAGCTGCAAGCAAGTTCTTGCTTCTGGCCAAGCCATGACAGGTCACCTAGCCGGCACAGGACCTCGCACAGCCCCTCGAAGTGCTTCTCTCTGCGGAGTGTTTGGGCAGCCTTTTGGTGCTGCCTCAATACTGAGAGCCAAAGCTGCTCCATGGAAGATGTCTCTCTGAGCGACATCGCAGAAGAGCGCGGGCTAGTTTCCGAGATACCGCTAAATTACACCGAAACTACCGAAGGGCTGCGGACCTCTTCTTAGTTCCCACTGTTTCTTACCTATTGCTCCACTTGGCCTCCCACAATGCTTTACGCGTTTTATCTAGAGTTATAAGCAATGTATCTGACGGGTTTGATTCCATAGGCATGTGGTTCAGTTCTTTTTGCAACCAGCAGGCCAATTGTTCCTGCCTGCCCAGGGATGCAGTCATTGTGGCCTCCATTTCCACCCAAAATTTTGCATTCTCTTCTGCAATATGAGCAGATTCTTCGGCCTCAATCAGTGCAGAACTGGGCGCATTATCAGTTCGCTGCTCAGCTCCACGAGTTGCTCTCCTCTTGGACTGGTTTGTCACCGGCATTCTGCAAACAAGTGCAGGCAGAGCTGCACTGAGGGTGCTCGAACACCCTCTTTGCCGTGGTGAAGCCTGGAAACGGTGACAAGTGTGGAATTAAGAAAGTCTTGCACTATCTTGAAGGCACTTTTACTTAAGTGCCTACGGCTCTTGGGGCTCCTTTTCTAGCGATGCTATCCTCGCAGCCAAAAGCTTCTCGTTTGCATGCTCCTGCTCCCTTGCCGCTTCTCCCATAAGTTCCAGAACATTTTTTAGAGCTTCCTTCTTTGCAGAAATAATCTTTTGTTGTGCCCAAAGGCCAAGGCTAACAGCACACCGGAATGGTGGACCTCTTCCAAGCCTACTGAAGCGGCGGCAAAGCGCCACAGCTTGATGAAGCCGGCCTCGATGAAGCATGACCCTAACGCAAAATATAAAGACTCCTCCGAGGTGCCACGTGTTCACTCTTTTCAAATCTGTGCGCACATCGTTTCGCTGCTGTTCTGCATAGTCGGCGTTGCCAGGTTCCTCCTACAGGTGCTTGGCTTCAGCACTATAAGAAGAAGGCAACGTAGTTTTCCGCTGCCATCAAAACTCTAGGAAGTATCCTGCGGGGTATTCTGGCAGCAAGGTCAAACGTTCAAAATAGCTCACCAAATGCCCGCTGGCATAACAAAACTTGTCTGTTTACCGCCTCTGAGTTCGGCGTTTCGCAAGACTCCTCCTCTGGAGACCATTCTGTGGCCTCAAGCATTGATGAGTAGACTACCGCGGATCCCTCATCGGGAACAGCATACAGTCTCATCATTTCTGCAGGATAGGTACAAAATTATGCATATGATTCAGCGCTTAATGACACGCGTAGGGAGTAGATCAGATATAATCCACGTGCGGCGCTCTTTCTGGCTGACCTTCAAGGTTGGTGACGCTTAGCTCATCTTTGTCAGCTAAATGGAGATGCTCCCGTAAAATCAGGAAAAGCAAATCTACACAAGCCTGCGCGATCATCCCAGCTGCCACAGAGAGAGAAATCTGAGGCTTGGCATCAAGTGGCTGTTGCGCCTTGCCGCCTCTACTGTTAAGCCCGCCAGATATTACAGAGCCTCGTTGGCGTCCTGTGGCTTTCGCATCTCCCCGTCGTGCTTGTTTGTTGCCTGCAAGCCCGTCTCCTCCTCTGGAGCTTTCTCTTGTGTTTATTGCAGCAGGGTCTTTGCCCAGAAAGACAGCATCAGGAGGAAACAAGGCATCCACTGAGCTAGAACCTGTTAAATCTTCTTGATAAGTGGCAAGATACGCAGCATCTGGATTGACAAGCAGCAGGGCATTGCCCAAGTTCACGATAATAGAATATGCTAGCAAGGGGGCATTGCTGGCCACCGCAAAGGAAGCTGCTGTTGCCCCCCGTTGGAAAAGAAGAAGAAGGGCAGGCCAAACAGATGACTGGCCTGGAGCTGCAAGCCTCTCGGCTTCTGATGCCACTAGCTCGATTCGCTTCTCCGGGCTGACAGAAGCACGGAAAACGGAAGCTGGAGATCCATTCGAGGGCGAAACAGCACCGCTGCGGGAAGGCGATTTTGTTCGTGTCTGCTCCTGACAATTCGCCAAATCAGTTGGGAGACGAGGCGCATCCCCCTTTCCTGGGTTAGGAACGCGATCTGAATCTATGTCTAAGTCAGCTTCAATACAATCGAAAGCAAAGAGACCGTGCGAGCACTGGTGGGGAGAGGCATCCGAGGGCACGGCTGGCAAAGTAGACGTGCGCCTCCAAGCGGAAAGAGTGTGCAGGGGTGCTGCTAGAAGCAACGAAGATAAGTTAGCTATCCAGATAACTGAGTCATCTTGGGGAGCTATATGCTCCTCAAGCTTTCGAGCGCGAAGCCGCCCTTCCACTTCCATCCCTTGGCTGTGTATCTGACGAGCTCGCTCTGTTGTGTCTTGAACTGACGGTTCTTCTTCTCCCTCGCCATCAGCGGCAGGTGTTCCTGTTGAAAGTGCAGCTTTGCTGTGTGTCCGGGAGCACAGCCATTCCACTAAGGGTTCAGCATTGCTGGCATGGGCTTCGAAAGTCGTCTTTGCATAGCTACGTAATGAAGCAACGGCTGCTGGGGCCGCTAACTCCAGAAGACTCTCCGCATCAGCAATAAGCTCCTCTATGTCTGAGATGCCCGCCCAATCGGCCTGCCTGATGCGACGTTTCAGGGCAACAGATATGACAGAGCCGATGAGATTTACAAAGGCATGATCCTCCTTGTCTCCACGAAGCCGCACGATAATCTTCGTAGCATCAATTAACCGCTGGGTAGAAGCTCCGACATCACCAGGCGAAGCCAGCAGAGCTGCGCTAATTACGGCGCATAACTGCTTTCCCTCTGGTGTTCTGCAGTCAACGACCCATGAGGGGGGAGGGATCCCTTCTGAAAAATGCGAAGCTTGCGAGTGGAACGGCTGGAATGGAGATATTGACACAATGGCAGCACTTAACCATGCACTCAAGACCACTAGCTTCTCCAGAGGGGTCAACACTGCTCCCATAGTCGCGGGCAACGTTAACGATCTTGGCAAATGCTTGCAGGCTATGCCATGAATTATGGGTATCTGCATTCACAAAACCGGGGTGCTCACCAAGGCAGCGAGAGCATCTGAAAGCATCTATATGCTGTGTCTTGCATCAGTTAAGCACCTTGCCTAGTTGCGAACAGCAAGTTTAATGCAATTATCAGTCCCTCAAAAGCCATATACTCCTGAGACTACAGTTGAATAACAGCCGTCACCTGAAATTGAGCAGCAGCGAGGCATCCAAAACCTAGCAAAGTAGCCTCCATCACGCGCGCCTGTGGTGGTAGAGAGTTTTGGGGTAGAGCATCTACGGCTGCAAAGGCTCGCATAATAGGCCGGATGATCTCCGCTGGAAGAGATGAAAGCGATGACATCAACACATACAATGTGTTGAGAAGTATCGAAAGTTGTTCTTCGGCGACGTCTGCACTGTGAGAAAATACAGCCAACTCCAAGTTCGTGGCTTGAAAAAATGCGTCTTCAAGAGCAGCAACCGCTTCGCTTCGCCAGTGCAGCAGAGAATAACGATACTTTTGGTCCCGAGACTGCTCCACACAGATCCCCAGAATTGACAGGTAAATGCTTTCTTTTCCACGCTGCAGTGATGAAGCCTAACCAACTGCGTCCATGCGCAATGGGTGCACGTCATCAAAGGGAAAATTGGCGTGCGTGTGTGTCGGCTGCATGCCTCGAATTGTATCTTACGCAGCGAACAACACTCTCGGCGATCGATCGTACAACTAACGGAGGCAACCGCGCTGCAAAACGCGAAACAAAATAGGCAGTCCAACTGGCTTGAAGAAGCAACCGGAACTTTTTTCATAGACATGCAATGCTGATTAAGCTTTGAAGCTTCTAGCCTGATAGATAAGGGTTAGTACTGATGGGTGGTACTCGAGGCATTTCACCTAAAGCATCTTCCCGTAGCTTCGAGTTCTTCGGCACTTTACCCTTTACGCCTGCTTCCAGTACGGTCACGAGGTTCCACATTTCTTTGATTTCTGTCTGCAGCCAACGCACGGCTTCCTCATCTCCTACTGCTCTCTTTAATACTCAGGTTTCATGTTGTAATGAGGCAGTAGCAGTATACAAGGCCAGTGGAATTGTTTGTTTCCGAAGTAGCGCTAATCATTGAATGCTTGCTGGCTTGCCATGCCACTCAACGCACTTCCAGAGAGCTCAAGCTAATTCGAGTCAAGCGGCTTTTAGTGCTGTTCCCAAAGTTTCAAGTGAAGTTTGAAGTGACTCTACTTACTTCTGCAGTACGTGGCAACGAACAACGCAGGGCTGCGCTATAAATACGCGCACGAAGCATTGCAATCGGAAGCGGCCAGCTGCAGCTCAGCGGAAGGCTGGTTTCGCTCAAATCTGACGATCGAGCCTCTCCCACCTCCTCATATGCGACTGTACAAACGAGGGCAGAACAGTGATTATATACAATTTCTTCTTTATGTGTCTACGGGTGTGATGTGCAGCTACTTGGAAGAGCATGATGGCCCGCAGCTCCTAGACTTGACCAAGGCCGCTTACCTACATAGATTTCAGTATTTCTCAAAGCATAAATGCGGGTTACTTCCTTCAGGCCAAGCCGGAGGCCAGACCCCATGAGATCCTTCTGCTGTCGAGATACACCCAAACCGCCGTGAGTGCGCAGGGACCCCCCATATAAAACTCGCCAGGATCTCCCCACATTGGTTGCCGCCGATTGTGCAGACGCACCTGCACCTGGGAGGCTTAAAAGGAGGAATTGCGGTCCCCTCCCAACCAGAAGTGGAGACTTGAGCTGCCGCCGAGATTTTGGTGGTCCCTGCCCCGGCTGCATCACCTCCTTCGTGGGCTTGAGACCAGCCACAGAAATCCAACTACCCTCTAGTCTTGCTGCGGACGAAACTTCTTTTTCAGCAGCTTCTACAAAGTGACCTCCAGCTGGTGGCGGTAGAAAGTCTGCGAGGGCGCAGAGTGCTAGGCACTTCCGGTACCAGTTTCGTCCGCAGTTCAATTTCACGCGGTGTTTGTCTGTAAGCTCCTTTTCGTTCAGGCGACCTTCGCCGACAGTATTTCGCGCAATCTCCCCTTTATCAACGGCGTCTTCCACTATGGTGACGATTCTTGGGGTACCGGGGCGCCGGGTTCCTCTCAATCCTGTAGCCGATGTACTTGAGGGTTGCGGGACAGGCTGCGCATTCACAGGCAGTCCAGAAACATTTTACGCACAAATTTTCTCCCGTGAGTTAAGTTGCCACGAGCGGTACACAGTAGCTTTCCTCCTGGTGTGACGTACTTTTGAAGCCATTCGAGCCTCAAAATCGTACATGAGGCACAACAGAGTCCAGGCCTCTGCAGGCTCTGCATCCCACGCAAGCGAATCTTTATGGTCATCCACCAGTTGTTGGCTGGGCTCCGATGGTGAAAGCATGCTTGATAAAAGCGCGCCTTCCAAAGGACTTGGTTTGTTAGAGAGCTGTTCCAAGTGGGCCATAGGATCCGCCGAAGCTAAAAGAGCGTTTGCAGCTTGCACCTTGCGGGCTTCCACGAAGGGCATCGCCAGTGCAGCTGCGCAGCACTCAGCTCTGGCTATGAGCCCTCGCAACAGCTCCCGGCCTTTGCTGTCATTGCCACAAAGCAGCAAATATAATTAGAGTGCTAGCGTTCAACTTGATACTCAAGTTTGTTCTCGGTCTTGTCAATGGCCTTGCAAATGCTACACCCCCGCTACTTAAAATCAGAAGAGCCACCTTGAAAGCCTAAGCAGTTGGTGCATCTTTCTTTGTCACTATTCCTTTTTCTAAGGAAGGAATTTAAGGGCGTTGAAAGCTTACGGCTGATGGAGAGGTCTTCCCGTTGAGTGGAACAAAAACGTTGCTACAGCTGCCAGTGGGCGAAGGTAGCTAAATTTGCATTTTATCATTACTTCGGCCACTAATTCTAGTATCTTTTCAACATGCTGCAGCTCGCTTGCACGTTGTTGCCCTTGTTCAGCGCTTTTTTCTGTTTCTTGTCCCGAAATCGTCATGGTGAACAACACACTTGCATTTGGAAGTACGTGACAGTGCCAAAGCTGCACAGAAATTCAACCGCAGACTCCACTGCCAGTCCAATCTATGCAACTTAACTAAGGTAGTCGATATAAGCTCATGGAGGATTTTAGCTTCGCCAAGTGATGCACAAGTCGCACCGTTAGCAGGACTTGGCAAATGTAGTCACTACAGAAGTGCTTCGTGAGCTCCTCAACGCCCTCAGTTGACAGCGCCGCACTCCATAGGGCCAATATGTCATGCACAATGCTCAATCGCTGCGCTTGTGTAGGTGGAGGGGCTGAACTATTAGCGTGGTTGTTTCCTTTAACGGGAAGAGGGCTCCCCGCTTCTTGGGAAGCTGCAGGCGAGCGTTGCCCACTTGAAAGGGCCTCAACAACTTGGCATTCAGTACGTCCATCCAGTGCCGCGTCCAGCATTCGCATAAGGCTCCACGTGTGCAATTTTAGCTCCAATATACACAACGGCAGTTCTGCTTCGGTCTCTGTCCACACTGCTATGCTTGACCCCTGTGCTCCCTGAACCACATATTCAACGTCTTGTGACTGCGTGTCCTAGAACCTATCTGCTGGTGGCGCCATATAATCAGGCTCATACTATGTTCGAAATAAATACCTAACTACGCCTAAGCCTGTCTCGGTGGTTTGCGAAGTGATTGCCTCAAGGAAGTCCACTGGGGGCGATAACAACTCCCAAAACTGCCTCTTGCAGACCTTAAACAAGTTCTTCGGAAGTTTCATCATGCAGTTGTAGCGGGGGTGAGGCGGCGTGGGCCAAACAGCTGAGTTATCAATAATACTAACTACATCATGATGTACCCCCAGACAGCTCTGTAAGGCAGAACGCAGTCCATCCCGCAGCCGCCACTTGAATAGCTCGGGTGCCGAACCGATTACAGGCGGCGTTTCTTCCTCACCAGAGGCTCGCGGTCGGCATGAGTCTGTGAGGAAGCTAGATTCAGCAGTTGATTCTGAAGTTCCTGCCGCCAGCCTCGTATAAACCAGAAAATGGTTTAGTTCCTCAGAGACATGGTCACAGCTCGTCAGCTGCACTACATGCACTGTCGCGAATTCGGAGTTCGCAGCATTTCCACCAGTTCTTTCATTACATCTGTCCCCCTCACACCCAGAATTTTCCTTTGGCTTTAGAGTTAAGCTGTTACTTATATTTAGTTGGGTGGTTTCTGAGCCTTTTTGTGTGCAGGATGTCACCATACTCGTTGCCGGGGACTGAATACTTGAGACTAGGCCGTGGCACACGACATGTGCATGGGTCACTGGCTGCAGGAGTTTGTGCAGCCGGCGCACTGATCGCAGTGGAGCTGCAGGATCGTCTAAATCATCTTCCATCTGGCATATTGTCTCGAGCACTTGCTGAGCGTGTGACTGGCCTGTCCCAGTAGATTTATGCATCATACTATTAGCGACTACTTGTGAGTCCCTGAGTGGTAAGGCCTCCACCTTGCGCATTCCCGCTTTGTACTTTGTAGCTGCGTTCTCTGGCGTCTTGGCAGCAATCAGCTGCATGCCACAAATAAGAGGGATGCCGGTGACAAGTTTAGTCACTCTGCATGCTGTGGAAGTTCCCTTCGCATAGCCGTCAGGGTCAACCAGCTGGCCCTGACGGTTGTGCCCATGAGAAACATCAGGCTTTAAAGCAGAAGCAGGAGCAGTTGCCACACTATTCGAAGAGGTGCTGCAGAGACGAAGGGCAGTTTCCCAGTCCCAATGACGAGCAAGGAGGAGCCTGATACAGCGTGTCGCCGCCATATTCTCCGCGCTTTGCACAGCTGTATCTGCATCAGTCTCTTTAGAAAAGGCCCCTTGTTTTTCCGTTCCGGGTAGCTGATGGGTTGCTGACCTACTTGCTTGGGGATCATCTTCAGGCATGGAAAGTCTGACTTCCTCAAGGTTGCGCAGCCCTTGAAAGTCGCAGGATGAAGCAACCACCCAACCTGAACGAATCAATCCTTCGAGCTTCTGCAAAGCCAGCGGATTCTCTGTGGCATCCCAAGCAAATACCTCTAAATCTGTTAGGGGAGGATGGAAAAGGTTCCTGCGCCAAAAACACAATTTCCAGTCCTTGCACTTTGTGGTGACCCTGGTGTTTGCCTCGTTGCACTTACCAGCTCAAGCGCGAAAACTCGGCGCCTAAAATAACAAAGTGCTGTGAGGGTATAGTCTTAATTCCCATCCTTTTTGTATCTCACATGTAAATGAAGCGATACTCGAGGGCCTTCCAACATTTGGCTAGCTTCCCAGGTGGTAAAATGTCTTTTAAGTCCGCAAGACGCCACAAGAGCTCGGCATGAATGGCCAGAGGCAAACACGCCGCAGCACGATGAGCAGCCCGCACGAGTTCCTTAAGAAACTCCTCGTTCGTCGGAGGGGTTGTTGCTGAAGAGGCATTCTGTCCCGTTGCGGTCGACTGCCGTGAAGCCTTCTTGCGGCCATGTCCTGCAGAGTCATGAGCTCCCGCTGTGCTTTTGGCTGGTAGCTCGCCTCCTGCAGTCATCGCTGGCTTGGGCTCTGGAAAGGTTCCGCAGGCGTCTGGAGTAAATATCATGTCAAGCTTGGATGCAGCTACAATGAAATCAGAAAGCATGGGTTCAGTAAATTCAAGCAGCTTCAGTAGCAGACTCTCTACTGGGTTGCAATCCCCTGTAGCGCCGTTGCCAGCTGCTGTTGCTGGCAACACCGGGCGTTTCTTCCTCTGTCCCCGAGACTCATCGCGCCTCCTAGAAACTGGACTTCTGGTTTCTGCAGACTCCGCCTCGGCTAAATGTTGGCCGTTACGTACTTCCTCTGGCTGTACGTGGCTAGTGCATGCATCTCCGAATGCGCCGGCGGCAGCAGTCCATGGAGAAGCCCTGCGGTTGTCACGGCAGCCCGTTTGGAGAATTAGAAGGCTTAACGAAATTGTCAGCCTCTTAGACGTTGTTGTTGTGCACCCGTCCATGAACAGCGACGGTACTGGTCCGTTGTTTTCTCCAAAGCTCGAGGCTGAAAGCCTACGCAGATGCTGGTACACTGTAGTAGACTTATGCGCTCCGATGTCCCCACCGTTCTCGCGGATAGATCTTCCTACGCGAGCAACAGTTGATTGGTCAGGCGATACGCACGAAGTAAATGCCTTCACAGCGGCCTGCAGTTCTTCAAATGCATCTGCACAGGCCATCACATCACGACGAATGCGAATGTGTGGCTCTTCATTCCAGCTATTATCACTATGCTACAGCCATCTGGCACCATCGTATCCATCAAAACAGTAGCAGAGCGCAGCAGCTGTATGGCAGCATAGGTTGAAGGAATCCTGTCAGGGAGCATCTGTGCACAATCCGCACCGGTTGGCTGCGAGACTTGGGACCACACCTTGCACTTAATCATCAGCGCCATGAAAAGCAGCTGCTTGTATGCAGTCCCATATCTATGCTTTGTTTCAAGCGTTTGTTCTGTTGCTTCTGAAATCGCCTTTGAGACAGCAGTGCATACTCTGTGGGCCTCAGCCCACTTCCCCTGCCGCGCAAGTAGGTGAGCGAGCTGCCACCAGAAGGGCCAATAAGATGGAGACATGCGTGGTTCAAAAGTGTCTACGCGGCACAAGCAACTGTTGAGCAGATCAGCTGCTGTGCCCATGTATCCGCTTGACCCAAGGTGTTGACACAGACGCCCACTCAGCACCACCGCTGTGTTCACGTAACCCTGGAGCTCGGCTGGCATCTGAGCGGGGCTCGTGGCTCTCTTGATAGCCCCCCATGCCCTTAGGAGAGCCTCCATACTCTCAATCCTTCTCAGTATGGCTTCGCGCCTGTCGGCGTCCGCGCAGTTGTAGTCGTCGCGGCCACAGCGAGCAGCAGTTGCACATGCGTGAAGCAACACGAAGCCGCCCGCTGCCTGCAGCAGATGCATGCTTTTTACAATGGTGCAGGGGACTTCTGAATTATCTAGATAACCAGAGACACATTCATTGTGCTCGGCTTCGGCAGCCTTCTTTTGGCGAGCGCAAGTAGGGCACGTTGTGGGATCTCCTGTGGCGTGTGCCACATTCCCCGCCGCAGTGCCATTCAGAAAGTTTAGAGCGTCTGGCTCCTTTAGGCGGAGCACGCAAAGTGCCAGATCTGCAAGGCCCATTCTGAACAAGCCCAGTGTCAGATCCACGGCAGCGTCTAGGACGAGACACAGAGGCAGTCGCACAGAAGCCATTGAGTCAAAAGCTGATGCCATGTCTTCGAACGCCTCGACCTGAGACGAAGGGAAGGTGGCACACCATTTTGGCTGTGGCTGATCTAGTTTACTGCATATATAACACAGCTACTCCTTCATTGAGAGAGCTAGTGGTGCAAAACGTGGATCGTCATGACTCACAAAGTGCTGGTACGACAGCTTGGTATGGTGAGGCCCAGACCTGTGCCTCATCCTGCTGCGTACAAGCTGCAGGAGGCGTTGAACCTCCCCGGCAGCATCCATTGTTGTTCAGTATGCTCGTATAGGAAACGCGGAGCTCGTCGTCCCTAGCAGTGTAGTCGGTTTCCCTGATAGATACTCACTGCAGTCAACCTTAAATCCGGGCCCAGCACAAGCTTCTAGCCACGCATGTGAGCAGATTTTCCGCGAAGCTTCCACATTTCTTTCCCTGGAAATGCGGATAAAAAGGCACACTGGGAGCCGTTCTGAGCTTTGGTGCTCCCTAGTTTGGATCGAACCAACACAAAGTCGAAGCTACGTCATTGATAGCACACACAGAAAGTCATTGAAGGTAAACAATTTTAAAAATTCTAAGCGTTGTCGAGAGACTTCGTGTCGATACGTAAGCCAAGCAGGGCACCGAGACGTGCACGTTTTGACGCTGTATGGGCTTGTGTGCAAGTTCTTCTTTTTGTAGGATATCTCTTCGCTCCACACTGCGCCTTTCAGTAAAGTCGCAAACAGCTTAGCATTATAATTTGAGAGATATATATTCTGATTTAGATATTTTCTGGCACCTGGAGTGAATTTGGGGCTTTCAGCTTAACCTCGGCGAGCTCACTGTTGCGGCGGCCGACTATTGCCGACTCTATACTCTTCTGAGTGCATGTAGAAGTAAACCAAAGAGCTCAAATTTAAGACAACAAATGGCATCACATTTACTATGGGAAGCAATTGAACTACTAACATGAAGAAATAACACTTTTGCGTTCTGCGTTTCAAGACGCTTCAACGTCTGTAGTGGCCCCAGCCAAAACGTCTGATACCTGTGCTCTGTAGCCTTCAGGCTTTCCACACGTGAGGGCAGATCAAGGCAGATGCATATCGTCTTATCTCAATGTCTAGTTCAACAAGTTTGAAAACCCCACTATCACTGGCCGCCCTTTCAGTGCTAGAAATTGCTATATGAGCTTGAATGCTGTCGAAATCCATTCCACGCACGAATGTAGAATTTAATGAGAGACATATTCGCCTAGAGTCACTCTTAGAAATTCACCGCGAGCATTGGTCTTCCCAAGGAATATGGCGAAACTCCACAGCCATGCCCCGATGCTCGGTGCTGCTACACCGAAATCACGGTATGGCTGCGTGGTGCTGCTGCTTGCTGTTGCTGCTCGTCGCTTCTTTTGATGCTGCTGGTTGTTGCTGCTTCGTTCTGCTGTTTGCTGCTGCTGTTTGTTGCTGTTGTTGCCTTTCCTCGCTGCTGCAAATGCTGCTGTTCCGTGGTCCTGCTACTTACTAGCGCTGCCCCCTGGTCCTCCTGCTTCGTGCTGCTTTTGGGGGGAACTGCTTACCGCTGTGGCTTACGGCAGCTGCTTAACTGCTGCTGAGTGCTGCTGCTCCTGCTTGGCGCTGCCCTCCTGCTTGCTGCTGTTCGTTGCTGCTGCTTGCTGGAGCCCCTTGCTCCTGCTTGCTGCTGTTCGTTTCTGCTGCTTGCTGCTGCTGCTTGCTGCTGCTGTTTTATGCTGCCTCTTGCTGGTGCTGCCTTGTTCTGCTGCTTATTGTCACAGCTTGCCGCTGTTTGACGCTGATGCTTTCTGCTTGCTGCTGTTTCCATTTGCTGCTGCTTCTGCTTACTGTTGCGTGCCGCTGCGGCCGCGCCGCTGCGGCTGATGCGCGCTGCTCCTACGTGATGCTATTATTTGCTGCTGCGTGGCGCGCTGCTTGCTGCTGCTTGCTGCTGCTGCATGCTGCTTGCTGTTCCATGCTATTTCTGGCTGCTGCTATTTGTCGCGGCTCCCTGCTGCTGGTGCTTGGTGCTTTTGCTTACTATTGCTGCTTGATCCTGCTGCTTGCTGCTGCTACTTTCTGCTGCATGCCGCCTCTTGTTGCTGCCTGGTGCCTCTTGCTACTGCCGCTTGCTGTTTGCTGCCGCTGCTTGCCGCTGCAGACTGCTGCTGCGTGTTGCTGCTGTGGCCTGCTGCTGTGTGTTGCTGCTATTGCTCGCGGTTGCTTCATTTCTGGAATGAGGAAGCAACCAAAAAAAATTTGGATATTTGGCATGAGAGGCACTCATATGCGCAGCAATGCGCTCAGGCCGTTTCAGTTAAGTAGTCGCAACAACAGCAAAAGACATAGAACAGGCTAATGGATGTCGGAATGCCATGCAATTGAGGTTTGAAAGGCAGCAGCAGCATGATGAGCAGTGCTGGATCAAAAGGTCTGCGTCAGAAGCAACAGCACGGAAAGTAGACGCACCAAAGTGTTTGCTGCAGTTGCTTGGTGCTGCTGCTTGCTGCTGAGTGGTGCTGCTTGGAAATGCTGGGTGTCGCTGTTGTTTGCTATTACTGCTCGCTATTTCTGTGTGGTGAGGCTATTTGGTGATGCTGCTTGCTGGCGTTGCCTTGTTCTTTGTGGCAAGCGGAGATTTGTTGTGAGTGCTCAAAAAATATCCTTAAAAGGGCCACTTCTGGCAGCGTACAAGGGACTCCTCTCCAAATTTTGCTCAACATTCAGTGGAAAAAGCAACTGTGATTTAGCACAAATCTGGTATAGGAAGCCAGGCTTGTATTACAGCTGATGCCCTCAAGTGATGCCCTCAACAGAAAGTACATATACGCGTGCATGATAAAGCACTGAAAAGTAAGAATCCATGCATTGTAGCCAAGGAGAAAGTATCATTAATTCACATTTGAGGCTTCAAACTAAGTTGTTTCCAGTTCGTTCGAATTTCTAGTTGTAACTGAGCAGCATAAAATGCAGTTGTAATGCTCACTTAACACAGAAAATATACTCGTGCATGATGAAGCATTGAAAAGTAGGAGTCTGCACTTTTTAACTGAGTAGAAACTAATATTGATTCACATTCGTGGCTTCAAACTAAGTTGCTTCCAGTTCGCTTGAGTTTCTAGTTGTTACTGAGCAGCAAATAATGCAATTGTGATGCTCACATACAGAGAAAATGCATGCAATACTTTTACTTCCGGGCTGATGTTGAGTTGAAAGGCAGCCATCAGTCTTAAGCTTAGTTCTTGCTGTTCCCAATGTCGTCTGAATCCGTCTGGCTTCACAGCAATTGATAGGAATCAAAAGACAAAGCTACGAAGAGGCGCTAGATCCAAAGAAATTGCCTTACAATTTTGGGCCTAGGGTACTGGGTCACCAGAGTAAGTCTGATGGCAGTATTTTCGAGGCTTCCCAATAGGTGCAACTCATCCCACACTTCACAGACTACGACATAGAAAAGTGTCATGAGCTGCACCGTCTTCTCCAGCTGCTGCTGATGCTGCTCCTGCTGGAATAGCAGAGCTGGCAAAGGGAAACGGTTGGTGATGGAGCATCAGCTGAAGCATCAGCAGCGGCAGCACAAATTTTAGCAGCTGCAGCTCTTTCACTTGCAGCACTCATAGCAACTACTGCAGAAGCAGCTGGCTCAAATTGTTTTCGTTACATGGGAGTTTTCAACCAGCCTTCCACGATTTGCTGAGGCGATGAAGTAACATCTGAGAGTAGCACCTAGAAAGGGAGGAAGTGCCTCTCCAGCAGAGGCCATCAAGCATCAGGGGCGTCTCACTTCTGCAGCCTGTTGCTGCTACTTGCTGCTGCTGCTTGTCATTGCTACTTGCTTTCGCTGCTCGTTGTTGCTCCTTGATGTAGCTGCATCCTGCTGCAGCTGCTCGTTGCTGCTTATTGCTTCTGCTTCATGCTGCGTGCTGCTGCTATTTGCCGCTGCTGCCTGCTGTTGTTTCTTGCTGTTGCTGGATGGTTCTGCTGCTGCTTCTGTTTGCTATTGCTGCTGGATGCTGTTCTTGTTTGCTCCTGTTGCTACTTGCTGCTGTTTCTGCTGCTTACTGTTGCGTGCCGCTGCGGCGGCTGCGCGTTGTTCCCACGTGGTGCTGCTTTTACTTGCTGCTGCTTGATGCTGCTGCTGTTTGCTGCCTCTTGCTTCTGCAGGGTGGTAGGGCTGCTGGCTGCTGCTGCTCGCTGCTGTTGTTTGTTGCGGTCCCGTATTGTTGCTGCTTGGTGCCGTCGCTTACTGCTGCTGCTTGCTTCTGCCGCTTGCTGCTGATACGTACTGCTGCACGCTATTTGCTGCTGCTGCTGCCTGCTGCTCGCTGCTGGTCGGTGCCGCTATTTGCTACTGCTGATTGCTGCTGCTGCCTGCTGCTGCGTGTTGCTGTCTTGGCCTTCTGTTGTGTGTTGCTGCTATTGCTTGCTGCTGCCTTTTATTTTTTGCTGCTGCTGCTGCTTTCTGGTGCTGACGCCTGCTGCTACTCCGTGCTGCTTGTGGCTATTATACCGTGATTCAAAGAAACATTTTCGGGCGGCGTGTATGTTATAGACAAGATGGTCGTTTTGCATCATTTCTAGTGTAGGGAAAAAACATAGAGAAATTCGGAAATTGGGCAGAAGAGACACCCATATGCGTCGCAGTGGCCTCAGACCGCTGCAGTTCTTCAACCAGCCACAACAGCAGCAGCAGCAACTTGATTAAAACTTGTGGAAAGCTGAATGCCATGAGGCTGGGATTTGGACTGCAGCAACAGATGTGGAGTGCTGGGTCAAGACGCCTGCGCTAGTAGCAACAGCATGGAAAATAGGCTCACCAGAATATTTGTTGCAGTCACTTGGTGCTGCTGTCTGTTGTTGCTTTTTGTTGCTGCTGCTGCTTCTTGGCTGTGTTGCCCGAGGCTGTTATTTGGTGGCGCTGCTTACTGTTGTTCTTTGGTTGTGCTGTTCGGAGCTGCTGCGTTTTGCTGTTGTTTGGTGGTGCTTCTCTCTATTACTGCTTGATGATGTTGCTTGGTTGGCTATGCGCCATGTTCTCTCCGGCTAGCGCAAACGAAATGTAGCTTCGGTGAACAGTATAAGTAGCAGTATTCAGATGTTTCTGGCGCTTCTGCTCCTGCAGAGGCCAATTAACTACTTCTGCTTGGCCGCTGTACTTCTTGCATGACTGCGTCATTCTGTTCTTTCTGGCTAGCGCAAACGAAATGTAGTATTGGTGAGCAGTGTGAGCAGCAGTATTCAGATGTTTCTGGCGCTTCTGCTGGTGCAAAGGCCAATTTAACTGCTTCTGCTTGGCCGTTCTACTTCCTGCATGATTACGCCATTCTGTTCTTTTTGACTAGCGCAAACGAAATGTAGTATGGGTGAACAGTGTGAGCAGCACTATTCAAACTTTTCTGGCGCTTCAGAATCAAATGTGATGATTTAGAGCAGCTAGACGCGTTCGTTGGTTGAGTGCCATAAGACGCCTGTGGAAACCCAAAGCCTAGTTGCATGAGCCAGCATCCCATCAGTGCTTGCTATGCATTTCTGAAGATAAAAATGCGGATGAAGGCTATTTCCAAGTTCCGCGCCTTTTTGCGTTGTTGAATTTACGACTTCTCCGAGCCTAGCACAGCAAAGCCGTGCGGAAGAAACAGTCCATCTGGAGGACACGTGAGACTCTTCTCTAGAATCAAAAATTTGGCTGGAACTGCGAATGGTCTTTTGGGCACAAACGTGCTATCAACTTCAACGTAAGTGCGCAGTCTGGAAGCCGCCTTAAAAAGATAATTTACCTCGTCCACAGAAATGTGACTCCGCTTGAATTGCCATGCCAGTACATGAACTTTAAGGTATCAAACTGCTTCTTCGACTGACGAACCTCTTGCTGCACAATCCTGTGCGTGGGTCACTTAACAGTCCCGTAATATGGCTCCGCCCAGTGTCCTGACACAGAGCCCTTAGTATAGTACGGTAGATATGCAAACACCACCAAAATCTGGGATTTATAGATTTACCTACTTAACAGGCTGTTCAACACATACCAGCTTTGCAGGCAGCCATCCTTCTGCGCCGGCCTTGCGATTGAGCAAGACGCTTCATGGTGTCGGCGCAGCGGTCAGCTGCAAGCTTGCCAGTGCCCGCTGCCTTGGCAGATGAGCGGCGTGAAACAAATTAAAACAAATATAGCCCTGTATGCAAATGAATATGGAATAATATCGAGCATTTCCAGGGGCCGGATAACTTGGGCCGCGAAACACGCGGTTCCTCCGCTCATAAAAGCGGGCTGCTTGCTCCGACGGCGATCATAAGAGAAAGCTACAGTCTGCTTGCTCCTGCTCTTTTCAACCCCTTCCAAAACTAATAAATTTTTGAGCTTGCGCTCTTTTTGATATTTTAAACCTGTTATAGGTTCCAGCTGCCCAGTGAAGGCGGCTGCCGACCCGAGAGGTTCCTTGCCACGACGTCGATACTTCCTGTCAAGTCTTTGGCCGTGTGCCTCTTTTTCTGCGCATTGTCCAGCTGACCAGAGTTTTATGGCATTTCTGGAACTTATGTCTGGCTGTTCCGGCTGTGCTCTTCAAAATTTCCGCAATCGAGCTCGGATTCTCGAATGCTGCGGTTCTTCGCGGCGGCAAACAGTACACACCAGAGAATTGCTTACCCTCCTTCGGTATAATTTATGGATTTTTTGTATTTCATCTACAGGAAAGTGACGTAAGGGAAGATGCAACAATACCAGCACACGGGCACGCCCACGCCCACCGCTGACGGTACACGCAGCCCAGTACATTTGGATTCGCACCGTGCGGCTTCATCTCGCCTCTACAGCAATGAAGTCGCAGCAATGTCTTGCGCAGAATCTGATGAGAGCATTCGCGGTTTGCCAGAAATGAATGACGATCGCTCACATGGATGTAGCCAACATGAGCAATGTGACATCCTACAGC
The DNA here is from genome assembly GCF_000499385.1 of Eimeria necatrix. NCBI lineage: Eukaryota > Apicomplexa > Conoidasida > Eucoccidiorida > Eimeriidae > Eimeria > Eimeria necatrix. The sequence goes on from NW_013654863.1 coordinate 46,117, forward strand.
ATGAAAGGGCCGGGCCTTCCACTGCTATTCAGGAGAAGCCAACCTGCGGAGCTACAAAACAGAAGCTTGAAGAAGACGATAACAATGACACAGAAAGGCAGCAGTCGCGCATATGTGTTCTCAAGCCGAGAGCAGGGTGCAGCAGTGTTAGCGAGGCAGGAGGCCACGGCCCCACTAAACTGAGGAACAGCCCGACTGAACGCCGTGCTCTTCCCAAGTGGACCTTCGCAAATTGTACGGCCATTGACATTTTTCCAATGTCTTATGATTTCGAGCCCTTGTCGATGCACAGTGACACGCATGGGGTATGGGTGCTCGTGTATTCGAAGGCCGGCGCCCTCCGCATCATCCGCTGCTCACCCAAATCAGGAAGCCGACAGTCCGATTTAACAGTATCTGCCAAAGAACTGATGGAACCCTGGGAGACCAAGGCAGTGCTGCATATTAACGGCGGGGCAAAGCTCCCGAAACGCCCCCAGGGAGAGATCGGCTTTGTGCGTGTTGGAGATGAGTCATTGCTTCTGGTCGGGGAGGCAGAAAGCCTTGCCTCGAAGCAAGCTACTCGACTGGCTGTGTACTCCATCGGGTGTAGGGACGAGAGTCATTGTGACAACACTGCAGTAGAGGTCGAGTTCGAACACCTCACGAGATGGCCGGTTGGCCAGGGAACAGCAGCACCTAGGCCTCGATCCTACTACAGTATAACTGCAGATGAGCAAAGCCAAAGTTTCCTTTTGTTTGCAGGAGCAGCAGCTGCTGGGTGCCACGAAGGAGAAGAGGCCTCCGGTCCCCTTGAAGAATTCCTGCCGTCTTCTTGGGACATTTTTGATGATTTGTGGAGTTTCTCTAAGCTCTCACGCCAGTGGCATAGACTCTTTATCATAGCTTCAACTGAAGAAGACGGGCTGGCTACGAATGAGTGCCCTACATTGCCGTGGCCTCCTGCACGTGCTGGACACTCAGCGGCAGTGTGGGGAGGGTATATGTGGGCGTTTGGCGGCTACACAAAGCGCATAAAAGGCGCTGGATGCTCAGAGAATGGAGTGGCTGTAGATGATCTCTGGTGTTGGGACATCGAAGGGAACTCTTGGCGGCAGATCCGCCCAGTAGGCAAAGCACCCGCGCCGAGGTATCGCCATGCGAGCTCCTTCGTTTCTGGTCTTCTCCTCATTTATGGAGGTGCAGCGGCCGATGGGCCAGTGGCCCCAGAAGAAACTCTGTACGCTGCGAACGTCGCGGACTTAAGGACGGCCGTATGGACACGTGTGACCATCCTTGACGCTCTACCTCCAACTCAGTTCTTCCTTGGCAGTGCTGCCTGCTATTCAAATCACGATAAAATAGACAAGGAATTGTTTTTTATCTACGGGAAATCTGATGCATTTTTAATTTCTGAAAATGTGCTAGAGAGCATAGATAACGGTTGCAGCGCAAGGTCCTGCGAGGAAACACCGGTTGGCGCCCACACGCAAGAAAGGGGCGCGAGCGATCAAGGAACATACAGGAGGCAACGCCTTGACACACCGGGCAAGCCATGCCTGCCAAGGGAATTTCGTTTATCTTCTGTTCCTCCGGTAGAACGCGGAGCACGGAGCAGCATACTGAGGGCTTCAACTGAAGACCCTATAGCACGGGGCGATGAGTCACTAAGGAACAGCGGCCTGGAAGGGGAGCCGCGCATTTGCAATCCCATAGGTCTTCAGATCCTGGTCACCCCCATGGTGAGATCTGCTCAGCCTGCGCTGACTGCCGCGGGCGCAGGTACTGCAGTTCGGGTTCGAGAGCCGCGGAAGGATCTCTTCACCGCTAACCAAAAAGCCCACTGGAAGCCTTGTCCACCCTTGCGCTCTTCAGTAGCTCCTGTTGTTTTCCGCCCCCGGTGCCGTGTGCAGCGATGCCCCGGTCAAGACAAAGGGCAGCTACAGGGTCCTTGTGCTGCCTTGGTTCAGAAGCCTCACCGTCAGATGGCCAGTGGCTATCCTCCAAAGGCCTCCACTGCAGTTTTGCAACAAGCAAACCCTGCTGTCTATCCACCACGGAGAGAAATCCAGGGCTCAACAATGCTGAGGAGTCAGTCGCACACAACGGAAACGTGGGCGGCCCCAGAACGAATGCGGCAGCAAAGTCTTCGTGCGATAGACCAGCAGAAACAGCAAGTAACTGAAAGGTATGCAGGCAATTCATTGAGTGCAAAGAGATCTGCACATCTTGAGGCACCGATGCCTCTCTTACAACATCTGTCTTTTCGTTCTCCCGCACCTCATGATGCAGCATCACGCTCCGCTAGGAGCATTATGGGGGACTCTGTGATGCATGATTGCTTGACGTTTGGCACTGCCAATGTAACCAGAGCTTCATTCTCTGGTCGCCGATGGCGTCCGTTGGCTTTGTCCTCAGCTTGTGCAGCGCGGCGGTCATTTTCCGGTATGCCTTTGCGTGTCCCAATAGAAAATTATGCTCAGCTGCCACCGGTCAAAACAAAAGCTTCCCCAGCCCAAAGTCAAGCAAGTTGCATTGCATTCACAGAGCAGACAGGCCTTTCAGAGCCCCGCCCTGCTGTAGTGACCGGAGAACAGCCGTTGGGCATCAACAGCGTGAAGGGAGAAAATTCGAGGCTTGTGGTAGGGCCGACTGTACCTCCTGGAGCAGCTGCAACAGCAGTAGCTGTTGCAGCAGCCCCTGCAACAACAACGACAACAGTTACAGCTGCTACAACGGCACCTGCTGCGCCAGCTGATGAAGCATCAAAACACAAGTTTTACCCTCTGGGTACTTTGAGTTCGAACCAGATTGCTGATGAAGCCTCCTCCCCGGTGCATTCCAACTACACCGTTCAGCAGTCAGGCCCACGGAGAGTCGATGGGCTGACGGCCCTCATGTTTTGGGCCACCTCGACTTCCAGCGCCTACAGACGCAGCTCCACAGAGAACGCGACGGTTGGAGGCTCTACCCGGGAAAACAGCAACAGCAGCGTTTCCCAATTCACTAGCCAGGGCAACAGCAGCAGCCAGACCATAGCGGACACAAACAATGGAAACAGGGACTCAGAAGCTACCTGCACCCAACGCAGTATCGACGGCGATTTTGCCTGCCAGGGCACACGTCGCAGCTCTTTGCCTCCACTGTCGACTACTTCAAGGCTCTATCATTCGCCTCAAAGTCAAGAGCAGCGCCTTGCAGCCATGTTCTATTCTTCACAGCTGTCAGCTGCTAGTGCTCCAGCTCAGCGCTGTAGCGCAGAACGGGCTTCTCTCCCGCCTCTGCCTTACTCGGTCAGTATGAAGCCCCCTGCGGCTGCTGACGCCCCTAAATCAATGGTAGCACGGCGAGTGGCTGCTCACGCCTTTGTTGCCGAACCGACGGGGCTGACGGGTGATGAGGGCCTCTCCTTCCCTCGTCCCGCCCGGAAAGTGAAAGCCTCCAGCAGCACCAAAATGCGGCGATCGGGCACCAACAGCAAGCCAAAAGCCAAGACTTCAGCTGAGGGTTCTGGAAAGGAGAAGCACAGAGATGCCCATAGTGCTAAGGCAATGCCGCGCCAATCCAGCAGCAATTCGCGTCAGCCGCTTAGGGCCACTGCTGCAGCCATCCGGCGAGCCAGCAAAAGGGCTGCCTCGCAGCAGCAAGCCGCTGCATCAACAGCCGGTAGGGTTACAAGTCTCATGCCGACTCGGAAGGTAAGCCGAGAAGGCAACAGTCACACACAAGTTGGATACTGCGTAACAAAAATAAAGCCAGCCCTTCAGGGCCCCCGCAGATCAAGTACCATCCCCAGGATGGCATCTCCACTGGCGCCACTAGAGGATTCGCTTCTGAGGCGGATGGTCGGCTGGCCTCCCGAAGCGATCGCTGCTGTGCTGGTGCACAAAGTCAACATGTCGCTGGAGCCAATGCAGAGACGCCGACTTAGCAGCGTGAAGCACAAGTCTACGCAAAAGGGGTAACAGTTGGCTTGTAAATAAAGTAAGGAGCTTTGTTTTAGAATATACCCCTGAATTTATGCATAAAACCGGCAGCAGCCCTACAGTCGCACGACAACAGCTAGTTAGCTGCAAGCTTTCATCTTTTTTGGTCGGCAGTGAAGTGCCGCCGGTGCAGCCACCGGACTGCCGACTTCCGTGCTAATCATTGCATAATGATCAGACCCTACTAGCTTTAAGCCTATTTTTTGACGAGGCTTTTCTCTAGATTTTTCAGTTCGCTGAAGGAGGAACGCTATGACGCACGTAACTCGGCTTAGCCTTTCTAAAATCCTCAGTAGCTTTGATTAGGAGAGCTTGATTTCGGTTCGGGTACAAGGTCAAGTACTTTGCCTCACTATTAGGGGCTGATTTCATGAACCTGACAGTGAGCGAAGCTGCCACATATGTTGCACCAGAATGCGAATTTTCTAGTCCTCAACCCTGAAAGAAGTGGTAAATAATCGGACCATGTGGCTGAATTTTCTAGTAGCTAGTACATTTCAGCAAAGTTTATCGACGTGCACACTAACGGATTCTTTTGATCGTTGTAGGTAATACCTGAATGAAGGCATGAGCTGCATGATTCGAACTGCAAGACATGAACTTGGTTTGTAAGTTTCGTATTGTAAATAGTTTACTTCGCATCCAGAGGTACGGAAATTTGTATTCCAAAACCAGTATATTTCTTAGATCAATGCTTTTTCGTATGGGTTTTTCAGTGTATTTTGCTGCTTGACCTGTTTATTACAGGTTGAGGACTGCACGCTGTTGCCGTGGCGCACAAGCTTGTTATTTGCTGCGATCACTTGGAAATCCTTCAAAAATAAGACAAACACATAAGTGACCCTTTAGAATTTGTAGAACTGAGTTCTTGTCACATTTTTCTCGTGTGCTACAAGGGCTGTCCACGTTTGACCCCGCTAGGCTGCTTCGGCCTCGGGCCAGCCCCTCTGTCGTGCTGCTGTCGGTGCACTTTATGAAAAGGGTTTTGCTTCATAAGCATCAGTAAAAAAATCGGTTTTAAATAAATAGAGCAAACAAGAGCCGGCGGATCGATTGAAAATGTCGACTGAGAAGGCCACACAAGCCATTCCCTGCTCTACACCGGGGTCACCTAACACTGCGGAGGGGGCTACTTCTTTGCAGGAGCTGCGGAGCCAGATTGCTGCTCAAGCCGGCAGACTTATACTTGTCAGCGAGAAGAAGCACAGCAATGGCTATAGCGTCTACTACCAGGTGCTGCCGATGCATCATCTGCATGTCGCCCCAGTGCTACACACCAAGCAACGTAGAGGATCTGAACCTCACGAGACACAGCGCCCTGCACCAAGGCAAAAAGCCAACACCAGAACAATCGCTTGTCATTTTTTGCGTGCAGCCGGCGGCCAGCAGCGAAAACATCTGCCAGAAATATTACGAAGAAGTGCTGCAGCGGTGGCAACAGCGCTACAAAAAGGGAGATCGTCCTGGAGTTGAGAAAAAGCTGAGGGATGCAGAGGCCCGAAGAGCCACAATAAGGCAAGACACACTCGAGAGGCTGGCAAAACACATGCTACGCATACAGCAAGCGTTGGGCAAGAGGCAGGAGCTCTTCAACTCCAAATGTACACAAACACAAAAGGCAAGCAATAACGTACAGCATGACCAAACCTCGCCACAGATCTCCCCTTCCCTTTTTCCCTGTGACCACTAGCGTGAATCACATACGTGACCAGTTGGCTGTTTGCCGTTACTTGTGACCGCAGGCGTTAGCGAGGGTGCTGGAGGCACTGCACCGGCGCGCTAAGAGGCAGCAGGAGCTCAAAAACAAATTCATGGAACTGTACAAGAGGAGTGCAAGGTTGGTACCAGTCTTACTGTCGCAAGGTGATGCTGCTAACAGATAATCTTAGACTCTCGTGTCGCAAGTTACAAAATGCATTGCAAGGGGGACGCCCGTGCTCTAAGGTTAAGGGCTACAGGAAGGACGCGCTCTGTATAAACAGCAGCACGCATTATTACAAATCTTGTAAATTTCCACTCTTGAGTAGAGACAAGATTTCGGTCGTCCGTATGTGGCATAGGAACCGCGAAGAGGTCAAGCGCCGGGCAGCGGAGCTGCAGCGGCGCATAGAAGCACGAGAGAAGCAAGCACACGCCTTGCGCTGTGAGCAGCTCCAAAAGAAACGAAAGAAGGGATCCGCAGCAGCAGTAGCAGACAAGACAAACAATGCCTCTTCATCCGTCACAAGTAAGCCTCTACGCTGTTTGTGTTTCACTCAACAGCAACAACCACAATAGATATGCAGAAGCACAAATTTGCTGCATGTTTCCGTCTTGGTGGCCCGTATTGAGCATGCGATGACTCTGCCATGGTCTCCAAAGACTTCTGGTGTTTTTGTTGCTTCAGCTGAAGCATAGGACTACTAACGCTAATCCGGCTAGCTACAGCTGGCAAGACACAGAGGGCACAGCTTTGCTGTTGCCTCTTCACGTGTTCTTGCATAAGCCTTCTTTGTTTTCATAGTTAAGGCAGTGCGCGGGGAGATTTACACAAGTAGGCAGGGCTGCCGTTGCTGCTGCAGTGGCAGCCGCAGCGGCTGCTGCAGCCGGTCTCAATGTGACTCCTTACTACGCGCATAGCTGCCCTACTGCTGCACCGCAGCGGCAATAAAGTGTAGCATCTGCTGCAGCAGCAGCAACTACTACAGCAGCTGCTACAGGTAGCTACGGCCTCAGCTGTAGCTGCCAATTGTTTTACCTGAGTCTCCACTGGCCAGGCCAGAGGAGAATGAATGCGTCCTTGGTACCTAAGGACTGTTAAGGGCCCCAAGAGCACATAAGAATGCCAGAGGAACTAGTGATAATGATAATAGTTCTAGCCATCACAATAATGGTAAGGTCTAAAAACACGTCGCCGGTCACCTAAATAAAATAGAAACAGGCAGAACCGCACTTGCCTATGGGCTACGACCTCCATGGCTGCTGCTGCTGCTGCAGCTGCCGCAGCTGCTGCATGTCTCCTGGATTTCCATCCCCTAGCGGCTGTGTATTAAAAAGGCTTGCTTCTGCCTGCCTAAACTGAGGACCCTCGTCGGCCTCCCCAAGTTGCTCAGGCGGCAACACCACACGGGGTGTGTGCCCATGGGACGAGTGGTGGCTGCCCTCTTTCTTGCGCTGAAAAAAAACCCCACATGAACCCACGCCACAGAGCACACTGGCTAGGGCTTGACTGCATGCATATAACGGCAGGGGATGGCTAGTGACTACCCTGTTCCAACCTACTTTTTTCTCAGATTTGCTCTTCCGATGCTTGCCCTGTAACACCAGAGAAAAGCACAATCCATGGAAAATTCCAGAAAAGACAGAACCGAACGGAAAACACATCTATACGAGGGTCGACTTGGGACATGCAAAGCACAACCTCAGTAGTTCCCGGCTACAGTCATCACCCGAGTGCAACTTGTCGCTGCTGCTGCTGTTGGTATTGCTGCTGCTGCTGCTGCTGCTACTGCTACTTTTACCTATGGCCATACCTCTCTCTGATGTTGCAGTTTCTCTTGCCTTTTTCTTTCTTCCTTTACCCGCCTAGCCTCGTCCACTGGCATGAAGTTGTTTGGGTCTGTCAGATCCAAGAAGGGTCCCCTCCGCTGCTTCCTGTAGCAGCAACAGCAGCAGCACAAACAGCATTCACGAGGCAACCACGCAGCGCTTGGTAAGGCGGTTATATATCAGGGGAAGCCTGTGCACCGCTCTACATACCAGATGCCACCAACGGCAGTGAAGAAACATGCACACACAAAGTTGGCAAATGGTACCAACAAAGACAAGATCTGTGCAGAATAAATAGTGTTAATACCAGAAATATTGCACAGTGGAGGTGAAGATGCATTGGGTATTTTCATGAGGGCAAGAGAAACAGACAACGAAATAAACAATGAGCTCACGATATAAAACGCTGCAACTTTTGCCATTTGCGAGACTGCAACAAAAACTGAGTCACGTAAGTCATCGGTGCCCCCTGGTGGCTCCCCGGCACATCGAGGCAGCGCCTCGCGCTGTCTTTTTCGCTGCTGCTATCGCTGCTGCTGCTGATGGTATCACTGCTGCTGCCATCGCTGCTGTTGCCGTCGCTGCAGCTGCTGTCCGTGTAGCTGACGGGAGACAGTTGCACGCTTTCAGCTTCTTCTGCTGATGCTGCTGCTGCGGAGGATGCTGCTGCCGTGGCTGCTGCTACGGAAAGTGGCTGCTCTGCTGCAGACGCTGCTGATGCTGGCTGGGGAGGAGACAGTCGGCGTGGACTGCTACTGCTGCTGCTGCTGCAGGGCTGCGTTGACCCCTCCTCAGTAACCAGCGGCTGGGGGGTCGGCGGGGTGACGACGAAAGCCTCAGAAGTTTGCTGCAGCAGATCCAAAAAAAGAACTAATTGCTAATGTGTAAAGATGTACAGCACCGCAAGTAGCGTGCAGTTGTTACTGCTTACCTCTCCAGCTGCCTGCATGTTTTGCGTGGTGGTGGCAGCCGTCGGTGACACGGGGGGGGAGAAGTGGTCAAAATCAATCTCCATCGGTTGCACCCCTTCAGGCCCTCTAAAGTGGACGACAGCCGCCACATGACCCTCTGCAGAAGTATCATATGCTGCTGCTGGAGACGGTGTTCCTGCTTGCACTGGCGATCGTACTGCAGGCGATTGGGGCCGCGGCGTTAGAGGTTGTGAAGCAGCAGAGCTCCTGCTGATGCTGCCGCTGCTGCTGCTGCTGCTGGCGCTGTTCAGTGCCTGGTGGCGATTCTCAAGCGAGACGCCTCCTCCGGCGCGGCACAAAGCCAAGGCCCCATCAGAGGAGCTCTCCGCTGCAGGTTCGTGTTGTTGCCGCTGTGGCAGCTGCTGTTGCTGCTGCGAGGCAGAAGTTTCCGTGCTGCAGCTGTTGCTGGGGTTGTCCCCACCCGGCCTCATGCATGCTGCCACCTGCAGCTCACCTGCTGCTGTATGTGGGTTGGCGGAGGTCCTGGATGCTTGTCGTGCCATTCCATCAAGACTTTCGCGTCTTTCCTGTTGCTGCTGCAGCTGCGGCTGCTGTTCGTCCTCCGCAACAAGGCGCACAAGTGGAGTGAGGGGCAAGGAGACCTTGGGCAAGTCCACTACTGTGTCTGCAGCATGCATGCCTCCTTCAGTGGGTGCCATCTCTGGAGCAGCAGCAGCCGGAACAGCGGGTGCTGCTGCTGTTGCAGCTGGGGCTGATGATGCTGCTGGAGGAAGGATGGGAATTACTGGGAGCAAAGAGTGCAGCAACGCCGCTGGGGACACCGTCGAAACTGCTGCTGTGACGGTTACAGGACTTGCAGCAGCACCAGTTGCTGTTGCTGCCGTTGCTGCTGGGTTGGCAGCATCGAATCCGCCACTCCTTGGGGAGAAGAGTTTCAAAGCTAGCGTATGCTGCTGCTGCTGCTGCTGGCTACTGCTACGCGGGGTGCAGGGCCCCAACCGAGGGGTGTTCATCCCAGAGGAAGGAGAAGAGGGGCAAAGAGCCGGCACAACACCATCAAGCTGCACATGTATGCTCATGTGTATCAAAAGATCCACAATGGGCCCCAGGCCGTCAGCTGCAGGGATAAACAGGCAGGGGTGCAGCACCGCATGAGGCGCAATTGTAACGGCGACGAAGTGAGCCCTGAAACTGTAACTCAGAGCCTGTTACTTGCCCACTGCCTGCACTTAAGTCATCCTTTTCTCTGTCTGACACCTATGCCACCAACCTGGAGCTTGTCTGTTATTTATTGTGAATGCTGCTCTGCTCCCCCGTTTGATTGACTCTCACCTGGCTGCCTCTTCGCCTGGCTGTGACTCTGGCGGTACTGAGACACTGCGTGGTCCAAACGGTCCAGCAAGCGACAGTCTGCAAATAGCCGGCGGTGCATCTCCTCAGACCCCAAGTCCAGAGCCTGTACGCATGCAAAAATGTGCGCATGCGCGCATCTTTATATCCTTTTTTTGTGCCGATGTATGCATGCATGGCAGCAGTGGGGCTTGCTTCTTTGTATCGAAGCATGCATGGGCGCGTTTCTGCCGTCTACACAGCTCAGTGCGCCAGCGTGCATGCACGAATGAAACCATACAGGCAGGTGTTCCGAATGCAACAAACATTCGCAAGCATGCTGCACCTCCTCACTGAAGCCCTTCTTCCCTTTGCACCGACAGCGCTAGCAGCAGCAGTAGCAGCGGCAGCAGCAACAGCAGCGCACCCTTCTGAGTATGCACAAAAGCTTGGAGGCAAATATATGGTGCGATCTGCGCGTGATGAACAGCTCCAGTAGCCCTTGCCAGTGTGACACAGTCAAGTGCTCAAGCAGCGCAGGCACCACACCCACTAACTGCTGCAGCGCATCGATGGCCGCAATGAAGGACACACCCAGGCGGCCTAATGGCCCCCTGAAGACAAACGCAATTGCACATATGCGCATGCTTCAACGCCTGCACAAATGCGCGTCCTAAAAGGACACGAATTTGTGCATTTTTGTGCAAGTGGAAGAAGTAACGGAGTGATGATACAAGTCGCTACCTCCCAGCGCACTGGGAGCAGCAGCAGCAGTAGCACAGTAAGTCACAACGGTAGAGCCTGCAGCAGCTGCAGCACTTCATGGAGGAACTGGGCCCCAGAAAAGAGTGTAGCCAAGCAGTCTGTACAGCTACAGTCAATGCTGGAGGCTCGCCCACAGCAGCAGCAGTAGCAGCAGCAGCAGCAGCAAACCCTGCGCACTTGGGAATACAACATAGAAGTGCGGAGACAAGGGCGAGTGGGGTCTGCAGCAACTGTGCCTCCACCTCAGCATGGAAAACAGCAAGACAACGAAAGGGCTGCGCGTGGGCGCCAATGGCCGCCAGCAGCTGCAGACAGGCTCGGCGGCTTCTCTTTCTTATGAGGCTCTGAGCAGCAGCAGCAGCAGAGCAGAATAGCAACAAATTCCACGTGCAAACGTCGAACTTGTGCGTACACAGTGACGAGGCACTAAGGGCGACGCAATGAAAAAGAAAGAAACGGGTGAGCTGCGCAGGTGAGCTGCGCAGGTGAGCTGCTGCAGCGGGTGCTGTTGCTGCTGCTGTTTGACTTTGCATGCAGGTACCACCTGCTCTGCAGCGATGCATACGGCGCCTGCAGCAACCCTAGCTCGCTAAAGGCTGGCGACTGAACTGCCGAGTGTCATTCGCTAGGCCGCACCGATGTTAACTAACGAGCTACCTAGCTAGCTAGCTAGGGAGCTATCTAGCTAGCCAGCTAGCTACCTACGCGGAGACTTATGACGCTTCTATTCCACAAATTCGGTGACTTGGCTACCTAGATAGCCCAACACTGTACCTGCACGACTCCTGAAATGAATCCGGACTTGATGAAAGTCTCCTCCAGCAGCACCTTGTGCGCAGACATTTCCATTGTGGGGTCGCCGTAAACCTCCGCCATGTCTGTCGTTCCCTCTTGCAGCTTCTGCTGCATCCAGAGCTGCGCATGCAAACCCACAGCAACTGCACTTGCAATTAGCCGCAGCCCAGCAGCCATTGAGAATGGGAAGCGAGACCTTTTCGCAGGAGCAGCAGCAGCAGCAACTGACATACCTGAAACTCCGCTTCGCTAACTCCCGGGCGAGGCACGTTTAGGCCTGTGCATCCTGGGGGTCTGCATGCAGGATGTTTGTAGGCGCCCTCCAGCAGCCTAACAAAGAAAGGCACGTGTTCATCTAGGCTCAAGAAGTTGCTGGGGTGAGCTGCTGCTAAGGGCAGTGCTGCCTCCCGCAGCACAGACAGCGGCACCACGGATGCAGGCGGGAACAGCGAAACCTGTGCACGGCTGCTGGTGCTGCTGCTGGTCGCCGTGTGCGAGTTGGTGCCTCGCCTCCAGCTGGCAGAAGCGCCAGCAGCAGTAGCAGGATCGCCTCCCTGACTTTGAAACGGCAGCGGAGAAGCACAAGGCAAAGATATATCGGGAGATCCGCAGACAGGAGAGGCATCTGAAGAGGCCTCAGTGGTGTAGACACTCGACAAGCAAGAAGAACGGCTCCCCTCCCTCTCTTCTTCCATGCCCTCCAACTGAGAATGGGCAGCAGCTGCTGCAGCAGCTGCTGCCGGCTCGCTGTGAAGCGGCGCATCAACGCCAGCAGCAGCAGCCGACGCGCTTGCTGCGGCTGCTGCAGCTGCACTCTGTTCAAGGAATGATGACTGGGAGCCTTCAGAGCTGTGTAGGGCGGTGACAGTCCACTGTTCGCGCTGCACTCTGCTGGTGATGTTGCCGTTGCTGCTGCTGCGCCGGCTGCTGCTGCTGTCATCAGCTGGAGGCGCAGCAGCACTGCTCTCTCCAGCTGCGGCCGCGCTGTCTGCCGCTGCAGGAGGAGCAGCAGACACACACAGGAGGATCTCCTCCCCTTCCAAGCTACCACTGCACGGGAGGGGCCGTTTTGCAGAGCTGGGGCCCCACTCTACTTCCTCTCGCGCCTCCGCAGCGGCAGCTGCTGCAGCAACAGTCCCGTGCTGCACCTGCCACCTGCTACGCTGCTGGGGAAACAGTGGTGCAGCGCAGCTAAGAGGAGAAGCCCAGGCTGAGCTGCGCCTCCTTGCAGCAGCGGCAGCTGCAGCAAGAGCAGCTTTCTGCTGCTGCTGCTGATACCGCCGCTTCACGTGGAGGGCCCACAAGTGGAAGTGCAGTGGGTATAATGGGCCCCCAGGGGGGGGCCCTACGACGCCCCAGCCCCACGATCCAGCATCTCCTGCTGCTGCGCTTGCTCCCAATGCAGACCCGCTGCTAGCTGCTGCGCTTGTCTCAGTTGCTGCTGCTGTTGCTGGGCAAGAATGAAGCGGGACTGTTGTTGCTGCTTCTGTATCTGAATAAACTAAATGGGGAAACCGGTGCCGGTATTCCGCCAGCCGCTGCTGCTGCCGCCGCTGCCGTCGCACCTCTGCATGCGCCCGAGATATTCGGTGCTGCTGTGATTGTACTTGCTGCTGCTGTTGGTGCTGCATGTGTTGTCTGCTGCTGCTGCTGTTCTGTTGCCTGCGGTCAGCCTCCTGGGTGCGCGCTTCCGGGGGGCTTGAGCCAGCACGGCTTGCAGCCGCTGCAGGAGCAGCAGCACAAACGGAGGGGCCGCTGCCGCTGCTGACTCCCCTACGAGGAAGCTGCAGAGTATTGTGCAGCAGCTCACTGGCAGGAGATGGGCACAGCTGCTGCTGCAGCAGTTGCTGCTGCTGCTGCGCCTGATGGGGCGCCTCCGCAGAATGGCCGCTGAATAGGCGTCGCCGCGACGACGGCGAAACCGAGCTGCTGCTGCGCGCCGCAGCAGATGACACAAAAGGTCAGCAGCAAGTTGCGACAATTGTGAAGCAAAAGACACAGATGTGTTTAAATCTGCTGCGTTTGCACTTGTGTTTCTGCAGCAAATGCTGCACTTCTCCCCTAATACCTAGCTGGGATACTGGCTGCTGCTGCTCCACAGCACCTGCCCCTCTATGCGGCTACATATGCAGTTCTTCGTTTCTACTGTCTGTGCTGCTGCTGCTGCCCCTTTGATTTTGTTTCTTTCTGTTTCTGTCTGTTTACTTACTTAGCAGCAGATGATGGCCTGCGTCTGCTTCCCCTGCCGCCGCCGCAGCTGCTGCGGGCTGCCTTTGTTCTCCAGCCCGAAAGGCTCCCGCCAGAAGTCGCATGCAGGCTCCGCATTTGCTGCTGCTGCTGGTGGCCTTCGCCGTGCTGCTGCTTCCGCTTCTGCTGCCGCTGCTGCTGGTGCAGCTCACGCCGCAGCAGCAGGCGCTCCGCCTTGCTGCTGACAGCAGCACGGATCAGCCACCGAGAGCCAGGGGTGCCCCATCTACAAGAACAGCAGCTCGTGAGCGGCGCCATCAGGCTGCTGCGGAGGTGCTTCATGCTGCTGGTGGCAGGGTCAGAGAAGGCAGCTGGTGCGTACTGCACACAGCTGCTCTCCCCGCTGCTGCTGCTGCTGCTGCAGCAAAACGGCTGCTCCCCCTGCTGTCTGCGGGCCCGGCGGGAGCGAGCAACAGCATTCTGTAACTGAGCTGCAGCAGAAGAGCGTCGCTGAACGCTGCTGCCTCTGTTCATATGCGAGCACCGTTGGTGCCGCTGCAGATCTTGTTGCTGCGGATGTCCAGTGCAGCTGCTGCAGCAGCAGCAGCAGCTGCTGTTGGCGTTGCTGCTGCAAGCGCATTTGGCTCCTCCCCCTTCACTGACTAGCTGCAGCAGCAAACTGCCGCGCCTGTCGAAGTGCCGCTGCCGCAAGAGCGCAGCAACAAAGGCCCTCCAGCTGCAGCCTTCTAGCAGCGCCTGCAGCACGGGTGCCCCGATAGGCCCCACGCATGCGCTGTTGCTGCCGGTGATGCGCAGCAGCAGCTCCTGAGAGGAGGGGAAGGACAGAGACAGCAGCAAGTGCCGCAGAACCTCTGAAAGAGATATAGCGCTGCAGGCGTACAAGTTGCTGCTGCCAGGCTCTGCTGCTGCTGATTCTGCCGCTACTGGCGACCCCGTCAGAGCAGCAGCACCTGCTGCTGTGGTTTCGTTGTCCTTCGACACCGCCGGCAGGAAAGTTTCCCTCTCCTCTTCAGGCTGCTGCGGCTGTCCCAGGCTGCTTGTGCTGCTCCCGTTGCCGCTGCTGCTGTTGCTGCTGCTGCTGCTGCTGGTACTAGCAGCGCCGCCGCCAGTGTCTCCCGGGTGCGCCACAACTACGTGTGAGGGCAGAGTTTCTATGGACCCGTTGGTGCAGAAAAGCAGCAGCTCCAGCAGCTTAGTGATGTGATAGGGGTTGCTGCCTCTGCTGCAGGTGGCCGGGTGAAGCCCCTGCAGCAGCGCTGCAGCAGCAACTCCAGCAAACCTATCCAGAAAAGACCGAAAAAAGAGGCAGGCGTCTGTGGGGGCCCCCCCGGGGCCCCGCGACCTGAAGGTGGCGTCGCTGGCTGTAGACAAACGCATGCATGCGAGGGGACAGTCCGCAGGAAAGAAAGCAGCAAAACCATCTCCGAGGCAAGAGATCAAGAAGTCGTACACGGTGTAGGAGCGCCGCGCCACGTCCCGGGCCGTGAACAGCACGGGGCTGCTGCAGCGGCTGTTGCAGCAGCAGCAGCAGCTCGTGCTGCAGCAGCAGCAGTCGCTGCTGCTGCTCACGTTTTCTGTCAGACTCCCCTTGTCTCGAAGGCGCGACCTTCCAGCGCTGCTGGCGCAGCAGCACGCGGTGCTGCTGTTGCTACAGCGGCGGCTGCAGCTGCTGCTGTCGCATGTGCTCGTCGCAGACGAGTGAAGCGCCTGCTGCTGCAGCTGCTGCTGCTGCTGCAGCTCGTCTGCCTCTCCGCAGCAGCCCTGCGCAGCTGCTGTCGGGCTGTCCTCGTCATCTGCAGCTGCTGCAGAGTCGCGGCGAGGCGGCAGCAGACGCCGCAAAGACTCTGGAAAGGCGGGAGGCAGGTCCCCCAAGCAGCCACAAGTTGCTGCTGCAGGAGGGTGTGGGGCAAGGAAGGTGACGTTGCAGCAGCAGGGGACAACTCCTGTGCATATCTGTGCCTGCTGCGTTCCCTGCTTGCTGCTGCTGCTGCTGCTGCTGCTGCTGCTGCGGCGGCCGTAACAGCCGCCTGAGCACCTGCAGCCGCACTGCCCCTTCTGCTGCTGCTGTCGCCGCTGCTGCTGCTGCTGCTGCTTGGCTCCAAGCACGTGGCACTGTATGTAATGCGTAAACCTCACTGGCACTGCCACCAAGGCAAAGACAGCCTCAACTGCAGCAGCTCCGTACCGCTGCAGCAGCGCAGTGAACAAATCAAAGAGAGATGCAGTGCCGTAGCTGCTGCGCCTCGCGTCCCCCAAATCAAATACGAAGGGGCAGTCGGGGCTCAAGTCGCTGCACGAAGCCTCCCCACAGAACCCACGGTCCACATAGTCTGCAGCGCACAGCAGCAGAAGCAGCAGCAGCAGCAGCGGCAGCAGCAGCAGCAGCAGCGCTTGTGAGGACTCGTACACTTACGCGCTGCGAAGTCAAACACTCGCTGCAGTCTTATCAGCTGCGTCAAAAAGGTACATGTTTGTAAGGGCCTAAAAGACAAGGATCTATCTGGGCTTTTCTGGCTGCCTTCATATATCTATCTGTGTATACAAGGATTTAGAATTGTGTACAATATATATTTAAATATATATACATATAGGTTTGTGTATACACAGAAACATGTGCAGATGCATACATTCTTTATACTAAAATGTAAGTACATGTAGATATGTAACCGTATGTAGACAGATATATACATAAATAATGTATTATAAATAATGTATATACATGTACATATTATATATACATATATATATATATGTGTGTATATAATATATAGATTATATATACATGTAATGCATGTATATACGCACCCACATATAAACGTATACATATAAAGGGGTGTACATATGTGTCTCTGTATGAAATATGTAAAACCCTTAACATTTGCATCCGTTAATAAACATGTTAAATGCATACATATGTGCATCCAAATGTGAAGACATGTATACATATATATATATATATATATATATATATATATATATATATATATATATATATATATATATATATATATATATAAAGAGACATGCACATAGGCATCTGCAAATAAATAAATATATAAATAAATATATGGTTTATGTACATTTAATACGTATTTGTTTCAATCTTCACACATGCATGCAGACACTAGCAGCAGCAGCTGAAACCCCGGCTAAACCCCAAATTGAAACCTGGAAAAAACCCTAAAATGAATCAACAAAGAGAAATTAAACAAAACTTCAAAAATGAAAAAAAATGAAAATGCCGCACTCAAGAAGTGAAGGTAAATCAAAGCAGTCAGGTGCTGGTAACGAGCGTCCGAGGGCCTGGGGGCCCCGTAGTACTGCAGCAGCTCCTCGACCTCAGCCTCCTCCGCAGCCTGCTGCAGCGCCAGCAGCAGCAGCAGCAGCAGCACCGTGAGCAGGAGCAGCAGCAGCGGCAGAAACAACAGCAAGAGCAGCAGAAGAGAGAACAGTGACAGCAGCGGCAGCAGCGGCAGAAAGAACACTTGAAGAAGCAGTAGGGGGAACAGTAGCTGCACCAGCAACAGCCGCAGTGACACTAGCAGCAGACACAGCAGCAGCAGCAGCAGGAGCAATCAAAACAGCAGCAGCATGATGCATTCAATGCAGATGCCGCATAAAAAGGGACCCACTGTTCTCGCGTCCGAGCTGTTGCCGGCGTCTCCAGCCATGCTGCTCTCTTGTGGCTCTTGCTGCAGCTGCTGCTGCTGCTGCTGCTGCTCTGCGTGCTGCTGCTCTTGCTGCAGCTGCTGCGAGCTAGTCGGAGGGACCTGCGACGGGTCGCAATCGGTGTCCATACACTCGAAGGCAAGCGGCTGTTTCGCTGCAGCTTCCGCTTCCCTTAAGAATTCTTCCTGCTGCTGCTGCAGCGCGAGACCTTGCTGCAAGTGCTGCTCCTGCTGCCGCTGCTGCTGCTGCTCATCAAAGGCTGTGCTGCCGGCACTGCTGCTCTCATGAAGAGATACTACAGTGCCGTAGGGCTCTGCATGCTCGTGTTGCAAGTATCGGCTTTCCTGCAGCAGCAGCAGCCGCTCCTGCTCCAAATGTTGCAGCTGCTGCTGCTGTTGCTGCGGCCCTGAAACACTCGCGAATGCTGCTGCTGCGAGGGCAGGCAGCTGCTGCACTGAAGCAGCTACTCCTTCCTCTGCATCGACGCTCATACTTGCGTCCTCATCGCTTCCGCAGCCGTTGTTGCTGCTGCAGTTGTTGCTGCTGCTGCTGCTGCTGCTGTCAGGGTCGATACTCTCGTCATCCACGCAGTCCTCGTTGCTTCGTGGCTCGCTGAGCTGCAGCGGGAGCGGCAGCTCCTGCTGCTGCTCCAGTTGCTGCAGGCTCTGAGCCTGTTGCTGTTCAACTTCTAGGCCACCAAACTGTGCCTCTTTTGCAAAGGCGGGCTGCTGCTGCTGCTGTTGCTGCTGCTGTGGCTGCTGCTGCTGCGGCGGCCCTTCGACAAATGCGCAAACGTCGCCAGCAGCAAGGCAAAGCTGCATCTGCTGCGGCATGCTGCCTTCACACAACTCAAGGCTGACTGCTTCTCCTTCCGGCAGCCGAAGCAAAAGCTCTTGCTGCTGCAGCAATTGCTGCTGCTGCTGCTGCAGCTGCGTCTGCTGCAGGGCAGGGCACGAGATCCCGCCCGGTAACGAGACCTCAGTAACCAACTGTCCCACCGGCAAGGTGGAGCCAACGTCGTGCTGCTGCTGCTGCAGCACAGCTGGGACAACGGCAGCAGCAGCAGCAGCAGCAGCAGCAGCAGCAGGAAGTGCAGCAGCTGCTGATTCTGTTGGCAACAAAGCGCCACCAGACTCCAAGCAGAGGCCAGCCACAGGCGATACACGCCTAGATGAATTCGTGGATCTGCTGCAACCGCTGTCGGTGGCCTGCATGCTGCTGCTGCTGCTGCTGCTGCTGCTGTTGCTGTTAGGCGAAACTTGCCCCCAAGCAGGAACAGTCCCAAGAGCAGCAGCAGCAGCAGCAGGTGAGGAGCTCCGCTGTAAATCATCCGGAGACCTCAAGGGGGAGATCGTTTTCGTTGCTCCATGACTGTTGCTGCTGCTGCTGCTGCTGCTACTGCTGCTGCTGCTGCTGCTGCTGCTATTGCCGGTGCCACTTGGATTATTTGCTGCATGGACAGCTGCGGGAGGCCGCTGCTGGATGCCTGCAGCGGTTGCTGCTGCTGCTTCCGCAGCCGCTGCTGCAGCCGCCTCAGCAGCAGCAGCTGCTGCTGCTGCTACTGCAGCTGCACGCACTGCAGCAGCGGCTGCCTCATCAGCGCTGCTGCTTCGCGCAAGAGATACGGCGTTAGATCCAAGGCCACAAAAAACGGTATCCCCAGCTGCTGCTGCTGCTGCTGCTGCTGCTGCTGCTGCTGAGTCAACTTCCTTTTGCTGCTTCTGAAGCCGCAAGCCTTTCGAAAGTGGCTGGGAGCTGATGCCGCCCTCAGTCTCATCTGTCTGGAGCTGCTGCTGCTGCTGCTGCTGCTGCTCAGGCGGCGCGTTCAGCTGCTGCTGCTCCGTCTGGTGCGGCTCATCCTGCCTCTGTGGAATCTGCTGCTGCTGCAGTTGCTGCGGCTGCTGCTGCAGTTGCTGCGGCTGTTGCTGCAGCTCGTGCAGCCGAGAATCAGCACTTTTAGGGGTTAGACTGTCGTTCCCCATTGCAACTTAAGAAGCGCTGCTGCTGCTGCTGCTGCTTCTGCTGCTGCTGCTGCTGCTGAGCCGCTCTGTAGGGCATTGGCTTCGTCTTGCACGCAGAGTCAGTCAGGCAGAGCTCATCCTCCCCGAACAAGAATGCTTATCTACATCAAAAAAAAGCAACGTTGGAGGTTGCCTGTGCTGCTGCTGCTGCTGCTTTTGCTGCTGCTGCTGCTGCTGCTGCTGCTGTCGACGCCGCTACTTCTGCGCTACAGACACCATTTGTGCTGCTAGTGCTGCTGAACTGTGTAACATGATAGCTGAGCTTGCTTCTGGAACTGCTGCGGTCATCCCTGACTGTGGCTGGACCAGCAGCAGCAGCAGCAGCAGCAGCAGCAGCAATAGCAGAACTCTCCCGCCTGCGGGTGGGGCTCTTGATGAGAGAAAGACCTTTGCGGAGGCTGTATAAAAGAGATAAAAGACACGGTATAGCACCGTCTGGTGTCGCTGCTGCTGCTGCTGTCCCTGTTGCTGCTGCACCTGTCCTGGCTGCTGTTTTTGCTGCTGGATTTGCCTGTGGGCCTGCTGCTGCTGCTGCTGCTGCTGCTCTGCAGCAATGCGCAGCACGAAACGCGCCAAGTGCGCAGGCTCCCTGCCCCGGGGCCTCACGCGCAGCAGTCACTAGTGCTGCAGCGGCTGCTGCTGCTGCCGCGAGTGCTGCTGCTGCTGCTGCTGACGGCGTGTCTCGTCTCGAGGGCCCGAGCCACTGGAAGCAGGGCGGCTACCCAGGGGATTCTGCGTCACTCAGCAGCAGCAGCAAAACGGTGTAGAACGCAGCAGGAAGAGGCGTAGCTGCTGCTGCTGCTGCGCTGCTGTTTTGCCGTAGACGGGCAAGGCAGGCAGCGCCGGGTGACTGGCATCTGGTGCTGCTCTTCCTGCTGCTGCTGCTCTATTTGAGTGCACATGCACTTGAGGAGAAGACGATTACTCTCATATAGCGGTTCCGCGTAGACTGCAAGAGTGAGAGGCCGCTGCGGCTGCTGGAGTTGCTGCTTCTCTTGCTGCTGCGGTAATGTATAAACTAACGAGACTCAAAGTGGCAGCAGCAGTTGTGTTGTTACTTATCCCAGCTTCGGTCTTTCTTTTTGCCTCGCTCCCCAGCCACGACGTATAGCGCAGCAGCAGCAGCAGCAGCTGCTGCTACTCCAGCAGCAGCTTCTGCTGCTGAGACTCCTCCGGACGTCGTCCCAACAAGCTTCTCTTCCTCGAGACCATTTAAAATAAATTTTGTGTCTCTAAACAGAAGACAAAGACTCAAGGGCGGAAGTTTGCCGCCCCGCTCCTTCCTCTTTATCCCACTGACCGGGGTCTTGTCCGTCAGCAGCAGCAGCAGCCACTGCTGCTGCAGCCCACTCGCAAATAGGCATTCCGCCTATAGAGCTGCAGTAATCGAGGGAAAAGGGCTTTTTCTGGCGGGCTTTGTTGCCGCAGTAGCAGCTGTGAGGGCAGCAGCAGGCGCTGCTCCAGCCGCAGCAACAGCACCATCAGCAGCAGCAGCAACGCAGCTCGCAGCAGCCGCAGCAGCCAGCGATAGGCCTCGAGGGAACCTTCGGCGGTCCGGCGCCTATGGAGCGCCATCGCCAGATCCCGCAGCTGCAGCAGCAGCAGCAGGCGCAACCAAATGCAGCAGCGGGAACGCAGTAGCTTGTGAGAGAAGCCGCAGCAGCAGCAGCAATACCGAGGCCACTCGCACCACAGCCATGCCACCCGCAGCAGCAGCAGCGGCATCAGAAGCTGCTGCCGAGGCTCCGCAGCAGCAGCAGCAGCAGCAGCAGCAGCGCGCAGTGCTGCGCTGTGGCGATGTATGGAGGGGCCTCTACAGGCCAACTATCTACCCGGGGCGAGGGGGCTTTACAGAGGCGGACATAAAGGACATTTGCTGCCACTTCATGCTGCTCGTTTGTCAGCAAATCAGCAGCAGCAGCAGCAGCAGCAGCAGCAGCAGCAGCAGTTCTCTAGGCCAACAGCCATCCTCAGGGGGATTGGACGTCCCCGTTGATGCGGCAGCTGGAGCAGCAGCCCAAGCCCGAGGTCCTGGCCAGCAGCAGCAGCAGCATGAGCAGCAGCAGCGCGAGCAGCAGCAGCATGAGCAGCGCGAGCAGCAGCAGCAGCAGCAGCAGCAGCAGCAAAGCCGGCTGCCTGCTGAGGGCACTTTCGAGCTGTTTGTGTCTGCTGCTGTTTCGCGAGCAGCTTGCTGCCTTTCAAAGCCAATTCCCTTAGAAGACCCTCAAGACGTGTTTGCCTTTCTCAACACTGTCTGGGAGAGTAAACCCTAAACCCTAAACCCTAAACCCTAAACCCTAGGTCCAAACCCAGACTCGAAAGTTCAAACCACCAGTTGAAGTCTAAACGCTGAGCCCCAGCCCCCCTCGCCTAGGGTTTAGGGTTTGCGACTGCGCGGCGACGCAGACGCAAGGAGGCCTGCCCGCCCTTAGGGTTTAGGGTTTAGGGTTTAGGGTTTAGGGTTTAGGGTTTGGCGCGCAGCACTGCTGCTTGAAGAGGAGTTGTTTACCACGGCGGAGAGGCAGGGCCTGGAGACTGACACAGAGACAGAGGAGTTGCTGCCAGCAGCAAAAGCTTACCAAGATTGCATGAGTGCTGTTGAAGCAGCTAGCAGCGAGCTGGCTGCTGCTGCTGCTGCTGCTGCTGCTGCTGCGCAACTCACGCGGGACGAGCAGCTTCTGCTGCAGCGGGCTGGGCTCGTCTACCTGCTGTTCTGGCTCTACTTCACCCAGCCCTTCAGCAGCAGCAGCAGCAGCAGCAGCAGCAGCAACAGCAGCAGCACTGAGGGATCAGGAAGCAGCAGCAGCAGCAGCACGGAGCTGCCAACAGCGCACGTGCTGCAGCCGATCCGTCTGTCCATCCGTGAGGCTGCGTCTCACTTCGTAGGGTTTAGGGTTTAGGGTTTAGGGTTTAGGGTTAGCGCTGGGCCGCGCCGTTTCCCAGCGAGCGGCTGAGTTCCCAAACCCGAATTTAGGGTTTAGGGTTTGGAGCGCTGCGCGCAGGGAGCGGCGAGCTGCTGCTGTCGCTGAGCCGCTGCTGCGCTGCTGCTGCTTGCATGCACGACTGCCCGCGAGCTGTCAAGTACCTTTACTGCTGCGGGGCTTTCAACTTTTCTCTTTTGCTGCTGCGGCCGCCGCTCGACTGCCACATTGACAAAAGTGGAAAGCCTTTGGACGTCGCCCGGCGCCTGCTGCTGCAGGCCGAGCTGTACGTACACCTCGCCGCAGCCGCTGCTGCTGCTGCGGCTGCGGCTGCGGGCTGTACGTACACCTCGCCGCAGCCGCTGCTGCTGCTGCTGCGGGCTGTACGTACACCTCGCCGCAGCTGCTGCTGCTGCGGCTGTACGTACACCTCGCCGCAGCCGCTGCTGCTGCGGCTGTACGTACACCTCGCCGCAGCCGCTGCTGCTGCACCGAGCGGACTGCTGCTGCTCAGTGCACCCAGCAGCAGCTGCTGCTGCATTGTTTCCGGCGCTGCTGCTGCTCCGGTGCGTGTCTGCTGCAGCAGGAGACCCCTGATCCTTCACAAGCCCTTAGCAGTGCGTCTAAGCCGTGCTGCTGCTCTGCTGCTGCTGCTCTGCTGCTGCCGATGCTGCTCTTGTTGCTGCTCTTGCTGCTCTTGCTGCTGCTACTGCTGCTCTGGCTGCTGCTACCCCAGAAGCTCCAGCAGCTATTGCTGCTGCTGCTGCTGCAGCTTGTGCCCCGTTTGTGTCTCATTAATTACAGAAAATAATTGGCCAAGACCTGCACGGGGCTTTGGACCCGCTGCTGCAGCGGCTGCAGCGGTCTGCAGTGTACGTACACCGCAGCTGCTCCCCGGGAGAGCTGCTGAGCAGTTTGCATGAAGTTGACCGTCTGCTGAAGGTGAGGCCCATAGCAGCAGCAGCAGCAGCTACTGCTGCAGCTGGAGCAGCAGCAGCAGCTACTGCTGCAGCTGGAGCAGCAGCAGCAGCTAGAAAAAGACACAGACAAGGCCTTTAGGCCGCCAGCAGCAAGTTCGTTTGCCTTGTTTATTTCCTCTTCAGGATGTTGAAAAGGAAGTTCCTGCCTTCTTGCAGAGAGAAACCCATTCGTGAATTTGCCTTGCTGCTGCTGCTGCTGCTAACTGCAGCAGCAGCAGCAGCAGCAACTCGAACATGAGCCCAAGCTTGTGTCTACGGGGACCGTCTTTGGGACCCGTAGGGTTTAGGGTTTGTGGTTTGAAACCCTCGGGTTTGAAGTCAATCTTTGGATGTTTTACCTCATTGGTTTTGAAATGCAGGGTTTAGGGTTTAGGGTTTAGGGTTTAGAGTTCAAGGACCTGCGCGCAGCTGCCTGTAGCTGCTGCTGCAGAAGGCGCTGCTGCTGCTGCTGCTGCTCGCCGTCTCCTTGTGTCATTATGAGGGGCAGCGGCAGCACGTCGAAGGCACCAGCAGCAAAAGGGTGCAGCAGCAGGTCAGTTTTAGCAAAGTCCCTAGGCCCCGGAGGCTTGGGTAGCAGCAGCTGCTGCTGCTGCTGCAGCTGCTGCTGCTGCTGCAGCAGCAGCAGCAGCTCTGCTGTCTGGGCCTCTGTGCGCGTTATGATCACCAGAGGCCTTGGATTACTTGCTTCAGCACTCTGCTGCTGCTGTTTTTTCTGCGGGTGCGGCTGCGGCTGTTGCTGCTGCAGCTGCTGCTGTTGCTGCTGCAGCTGCTGCTGCTGCTGTCCGTGCTGCTGCTGCGGCGCCCCCACTGCAGTGTATAGACACTCCAGCCAGCCAGCAAGTCCAGGCTGCTGCGGTGAGATGACTTGAGGGAAGCCTGAGGCGACAAAAACACAAAAAGGGGAATTAACAGGTCTAGGGTTTAGGGTTTTAGGGTTTACAGTTCAAGGGCTTGGGTCTGCAGCCCTAGGGTTTAGGGTTTAGGGTTTAGAGCTATGGCCCTGTAACGACACGACCTTCACATCCTACCCGCTGCTCGTGCTGCTGCAGCAGTTGTTTCCCCGATGCAGACGGCCACAAGGCAGTTGCAGTTTTTGCTGCTGCTGCTGCTGCTGCTGCTGCTGCTGCTGCTGCTGCAGCAAAGGGGGAGGCGGTTGGTCTCTGCCCATGCGCGCACAGCTGAAGGGCTTCCGAACATGACCGCCACGCCGCAGCCACCGGGTTTCCCCCCATTGCTGCTGTTGCTGCTGCTGCTGTTGCTGCTGCTGCTGCTGTTGCTGCTGCTGCTGCAGTTTGGGAGATGTCTGCTGCTCAGGAGGCGCAGCAGCTCAGCCCGCGTCGTTTGCTGCAGCTTGCGGTGGGCCGTCGTGTATATGGCCCTCTTGGTGACCCGCCAGCAAACAGGACCAGCAGCACGGCTGCTGCTGCTGCTGCTGCTGCTGCTGCTGCTGCTGCTGCTGCTGTGGGCCTGGCAGCTGGTGAAGTGATTTTCTGCTAAGGCCGAAGACGGCCACAGCACTCGACAGAGCGGCCGGCCGCAGTCACTGCAGCACGCAGACAGCCTTTCTGCTGTTGCTGCTGCTGCTTCTGCTGCAGCTGCTGCTGCTTCTGCTGCTGCCGCAGTTGTTGCTGCTGCTGCTGCTGCTGCTTCTTGTGAAACTAATGCACCCAGCTGATCCGCAAGAGCAGCTCCAGAGGCCTCAGTAGAAACAAAGAGACGCGGGAAACGGACAGCAGCATCTCCGCCGTGCTGCTGCTGCTGCTGCTGTTGCTGCTGCTGCTGGGGTTGCTCGTCGCTGCGTCCAGAAACCCTTGCTGGAGAAGCAGCAGCAGCAGCAGCAGCAGCAGCAGCAGCAGCAGCACGGAAGTGCTCTTTGAACTCCCTTGCCGTTGCGTTGCCCACAGCCGCAACCAGCACCTGCTGCTGCTGCTTCGGCTGCAGCAGCACATCTGCTGCTGCTACGCCGGCATCGCTGCAGCAAAGGAAAAAGTGCCGCACAGCCTCTGGGGAGGTCAAGACCAGCACATCAAAACTGCTCCCTGCTGCTGCTGCTGCTGCTGTTGCTGCTGCTGCTGCAGTCTTCGGAGGCCCTTGCGAGCTTGCCACTGCTGCTGATGTCGGTGCTGCTGTGGCTGCTGCTGCTTGTCGCAGCCCCTGCGAGCTTGCTCCTAGTGCTGCAGTTGCTGCTGGTACTGGTGCTGCTGCTGCTGCTGTTGCTGCTGCTATTAGTGCTGTTGCTGCTCTTGGTGCTGCTGCCGCTGCCGTGCTGCAGCCTTCGGGAAGAGCTGAGAGAGTCACTTCGTTTGCTGCAGCTCGCACAGCCCGAGTGCCAAAGAGCCACGCTGGCTGCTCGCTGCTGCTGTTGCTCTTTCTGCTGCTGCTGCTGCTGCTGCTGCTGAGCATGCTGCTGCTGCTAAGAAATGTGAAACGCCGCCCAGAGGCCAGCAGAGCGCCTTGTGTGTTTGTTGCAGGGCAGCAAAGACCAGGCAGGATCAGCAGCAGCAGGAGGCGCATTTCAGCTTTTCACTGCCGCCATTTATCATTTATGACTTTTCTTTGTTTTATATTTATCTAAATTGCAAAACATTTGAATGACAATCTATAGTTGCAGTTATTCTCCTTGAGAGTCTTCTGCAGCCGCCGCCGCGAGCTGCGTCGGCCACGGCGAAAGAGCAGGGGGCCCGGGGCCCCCTTCTCTGTTGTATGTGCCTTTACAGCGACTTCGGCTTGATGAAAAACGCCATATTTTAAGTAAATTGGCCAAAGACATTAGCAGCAGCAGCAGCAGCAACAGCTGCAGCAGCAGGAGCAGCAGGCCTAGAGGCCCCGCTGCCGCCCCACGCGGGCCTCACTGAGAGTCCCGTGGCTGCCTTCCTTTGCAAGTTGAACACCCTAGACATCCAAGCCCTTTTATCTGTGAAGTATCCCGCTTTATTCTGTTTCTGTGCAGTTACTGCAGCAGCAGCAACGGCAGCAGCTGCAGCAGCTGCACCGGCAGCAGCAGCAGCACGCGAGCACGGTTCTCCGCCTCTGGGCGCCCCCGATCTTCATAGAGAAGAAGCAGCAAAGAGCCTCAGAAGCTTCCTTTGGCTTCAGCGCTATGCAGCCCATCGTATCTTCGGAGATGGCGGAGAGATCTGCTGCTGCTGCTCCTGCTGCTGCTGCTGCTGCTGCAGCGGCTGCACCCGCTGCGGTTGCAGACTCACACGAGGCTCTCGTTGAAAGCCCCAAGAAGCAGCTGAAGCTGGCGCATTGTCTGCAGGAGGAGAGCTTTTCTCAGGAGCAGCAGCAGCAGCAGCACGAGCAGCAGCAGCAGCAGCAACAGCAGCAGCCTCAGACTCCCAGGTCTGCTGAAGCCACCTCCCGCGAGAACGGGATTGCTGCCTTTATGGCTGATGGGCCTTTTGCTGCTGCTCCTGTGGGGTGTACATCCATATCGGGGTTTAGGGGGGCAGTAAAGGCCCTATTTGAGGACTTTCAGGTTTATGAAGACCCCCTGCTGCAGCAGCAGCAGCAGCAGCAGCAAGGCGCAGCAGCAAACAGCAGCGATGTGGGCAAGCCGCTGCGGCTCACGGCGCTGCCCAATATAGAGTGGCTGCAGCGGAGGCGGCAGCAGCAGCAGCTGCTGCTGCGCGGCGAGGGCCTCATAAGTCCGCTTTTCACAGTCCCCACATTCAGAAAGGTTGCGCCTGCTGCTGCTGCTGCTGCAGCAGAAGCAACAGCAGAAGCAGCAGCAGAAGCAGCAGCAGAAGAAGCAGCAGCAGCAGCAGCAGCAGCAGCAGCAAAAGAGCTCAGCCTAGCTGACCAGATAAACGTACAAAGTTTTGTGCGGGCCCTGGCAGCTTATTGCCTCCCCAGAAAAAATGGGCCAGCAGCAGCAGCAACAGCTGCAGCAACAGCAGCAGCAACAGCTGCAGCAACAGCTGCAGCAGACTCCCACGCTGATAAGGAGCCTCTTCAAGGGCACGAGCTTGCTGCAGCAGAGGCAGCAGCAGCAGCAAAAGCAGCAGCAAAAGACTTGATGGAGGCTCTTGAGAGGCCTGCCGACGCTGCAAACAGCGAGCAGCTTCCCAGTCTTGCAGCAGCAGCAGCAGCAGCTGCTGCTGCTGCTGCTGCTGCTTGCAAACGGAAGGCTGCAGCATTAGCGAACCCTTTGACCGAACTAGAGGGAGAGCCAGCTGCTGACGACAGCAGCAGCAGCAGCAGCAGCAGCAGCAGTTCCAAAGGGGAGAGCAACTGCTCAGACGCCTCTGCAGCAGCAGCAGCAGCTGCTGCTGCTGCAGAGTTTACGCTGCCAGAGCTGTGGCTGCTTGGAGACACCGCAGCAGCTATCCGAGCAGCGGCAGCAGCAGCTCTTGCTGCACTGCCTCCACGCGGCTCCGCTGCAGCAGCAGCAGCTGCTGCTGCTGCAGCGTCAAGCAGCAGCAAGGGGCTGAGGCCGGAAGTTGCTGCAGTTATTAGCTCGCACTTGCCTGTTTCCCTGTGCAGCAGCGAGACCAATAGCAGCCCTGAAGACGGCAGCAGCAACAGCAGCAGCAGCAGCAGCAGCAACAGCAGCAGCAGCAGCAGCAGCACGATGTGGAGCGTCTCTTCATCTGCACTTGAGGGTTTGTACAAGCAGCAGCGCATGCAGTCCCACGGCGCTGTGCGGGTGCTGCTGCCGTTTGCAGTATCTGCTGCTGCTCCCCTATCTGCTGCAGCAGCTTGCGGAGTCTTTGCTGCTGCTGCTTCACACCCCACAAATCCAGGCTTGCAGCAGCACGCCGCCGCGGCTGCTGCTGAGCTCAACCCTGCCGCTGCTGCTGCTGCTGCTGCTGCTGTTGCGGAGCTGCCGTTTGTGTCTCTCGAGGCCAACTGGAGGCAGCAGCAGCAAGATTTGCTGTTGCTGCAGCGGCAGCAGCAGGAGCAGCAGCAGCTGCTCCTCCAGAACGGCGACTTCGATGCAGCTGCCGTAGCTGAGGCAGCTGCTGCTGCTGCAGCAGCAGCAGCAGCATCTCCGCCGCAGCAGCTAATCCGGATAATCCTGCAGCCGCAGTGCCTTATTTACTTATTCAGAAGGCACAGCACCTGGGGCCAGCAGCAGCAGCAGCAGCAGCAGCAGCAGCAAGGGGCCTCGCATGGAGTAAGGAGGCCTTTCGGCCGCAAGCGCCCGCTGCAGAAGCTGCAGAGCCCTCAGGACGAAGCCAGTATCAGCAGCAGCAACAGCAGCAGCAACTCCAGCAGCAGCAGCACCGACAGCAGCAACAGCAGCAGCAGCAGCACAAGTATTCTTGCTGCTGCTGCTCGTGCTGCAGAGAAGTGTCTGTGTGGGGACCGCCGGCGCTTCTGCAACGACCGGCCAGCCCTTATGTCCCCGCAGCACCCCGAGTGCCCCTCGCAGCAGCAGCAGCAGCAGCAGCAGCAGCAGCAGCAGCAGCAGCAGCAGGGAGGGGGCCGCTACGGCCTGGTGTTGCTGCTGAAGCAGAACAGAGACACAGCAGCAGCGCTGCACTGCCTCTCGCGCTGCCTCGGCCGTCCTGCTGCTGCTCTATTTGCTGCTGGCACAAAGGACAGAAGAGGTGTCACTACGCAGCTCGTTTCTATAGAAAGGGTACGTGAGGTGTCTGTACACCTCAGCAGCAGCAGCAGCAGCAGCAGCAGCAGCAGCAGCAGCAGCAGCAGCAGCCGCAGCAGCACGCGCTGAGGCGGCTGCGTTTACAGCGGTAGTAGCTGGTGTGTCGGCTGCTCAGCGGCGCTGCCGATCGCCACTGCTGCTGCTGCTGCTGCTGCTGCTGTTGCTGCTGCTGCTCCGTTAACCTGCTGCAGCGGTGGACGTTGCTGCTGCAGGGACTGTGGCTGCGTTGTGAAGGGCTGCTGCCGCCGTCGCTGCTGTTGCTGCTGTTTTGGCCGTCTAGCGAGCTGCTGCGCTGCCGTTGCTGCTGCTGCTGCTGCTGCTGCTGCTGCTGTGCTGCAGGTGACGCAGCAGCAGGTGGAGGAAGCAGTGCTGCATGCACTTTACGACCGAAATATTTGCCTGCAGTGGTGGGGCTTTGCAAATGCGCCGCTGCACCTCGGGGAGCTCCGTGGCAACTTCTTTCAGATTGTGATTCGCAACGTCAGGCCCATCAGCAGCAGCAGCAGCAGCAGCAGCAGCAGCAGCAGCAGCGACAGCAGCAGCGGGGGCGCTGTGCGCCTGCCGGTGGCTGCGCTGCATGCGCTGCATGCGTTTATAAGCGAGCGCATGCAGCAGCTTTCCTCTTGGGGCTTTTTGAATTACTTCGGGCTGCAGCGGTTTGGCAGCAAAGACACACAAACAGCAGCAGTGGGGGCCTGTTTGCTGCGGGGGGACCACCGGGGGGCTGTGCGGCTAATCCTCAGCAGCAAACTCAAGCAGGCAGCAGACCTCCTGCAGCAGCAGCAGCAAATGAAGGAGGCTATGCGCAAGAAGCAGCAGCTGCAGCAGCAGCAGCACCCCGGCGCCGCCACGGAAACCGACGCCGCGAGCTGCAGCAGCAGCAGCAGCAGCAGAGACAGCAGCAGCAGCAGCAGCAGCAGCAGCAGCAGGGAAGACGAAGAGGGCCCCTTGCTGCAGTGCAGCCGCTTCGAAACCCTAGAAGAGCGGCTAGTGGTGGCGCTGCTGGGGGGGGCCTCTTATGGGGAGGCGCTGCAGCAGCTGCCGCGAGCAAGTTTGCTGCTGTATCTGCATGCAGCACAAGCCTTTGTCTTTAACCATTTGCTGACTTACAGATGGACAAAATACGGAAACAAAGTCGTGCCGGGGGACCTGCTGCTGCAGCAGCAGCAGCCGCAGCAGCAGCAGCAGCAGCAGGCCGGGGAGCTGGCCTCGGGTGCAGCAGCAGCAGAAACAGCAGCAGCAGCAGCAGAAACAGCAGCAGCAGCTGCTGCAGCAGAAGAGGACCCGCAAATGCTGGAGCTGGATGAAGGAGATGAAGCCACTGCAGGGCAGCGGTGGGGAGGAGCAGCAGAAGCAAATGTGCGGGTTGTTGCTTCTGCTGCGGAAGCAGCAGCAGCAGACATCCACGACGTCGTGCTGCCGCTGCTAGGCAGCAGCAGCAACACGGTGCCTGAGTACCTGCAGCAAGAGCTGCAGCGGATTTGCCAGCAGCACCTGGGCCTTGATGCTCGTCACTTTCTGCAGCAGCAGGCGCATGCGCGCCACCCTGCTGCTGCTGCTGCTGCTGCTGCTGCTGCGCGGCGCCAAAAGCAGCAGCAGCAGCAGCAGCGCTGCAGCGACAGGCGGCGGCGGCCGTTTAGGGGCATCGGCGCAGCCAAGCTGCTGCAGCTGCTAGGGAAAGAAGCAGCAGCAGATGCTGCAGGGCCCCCTCTTGTGTCTCTTCCTGGGGGCTACCGCAAGATTGTTGCAGCAGCAAAAGCATGCAGCTGGCAGCTAGTGCTGTCGGGGCCGACAGCAGCAGAGCCGCCGTCCCCGCTGCTGCTCAGCGATGTAGATGTTCTGAAGCAAAAGAAACGCGCGGAGAGGGAACAGCGGCAGCAGCAGCAGCAGCAGCAGCAGCAGCAGCAGCAGCAGCAACCGCAGCAGCAGCAACTGCAGCAGCAGCAGCAACAGCAGCAGCAGCAACCGCAGCAGCAGGAGCAGCGGCAGCAACAGAGCGGGCCGAATACCCTGCAGGAGGGTGAACACCAGGAACAGGAAAAGGAACAGCAGCAGCAGCAGCAGCAGCAGCAGCAGCAACAGCAGCAGCAGCAGCGCGTTCCGTTCCGAATATCTCTGGACGAGGAGCTCCGCCCCGACTTCATTCGCGACTGCAGCAAAGCAGGCGGCCCCTGCCTGGCCCTGGACCAGCTAGCAGCTGCCAGCAGCAGCAGCAGCAGCAGCAGCAGCAGCAGCAGCAGCAGCAGCATAGTAGAAGTAGATGAAAGGCGCAAGGCCAGCAACTTAAGCCTCGTGCTGCGGCTGTGGCTGCCCCCAGGGGTTTACTGCACAATGGCGCTGCGGGAGCTCATGGGTGTACATACACCCGAAGGCCCGGGCGAGTGGCGGGGCTTCTAATTCTGCAAACGATTCAATTCATTTAAAATGCGTTGCTGCTGCAGCTGCTGCTGCTGCAGCTGCTGCTGCTGCAGCTGCTGCTGCTGCAGCAGCTGCTGCTGCTGCAGCTGCTGCTGCTGCTGCTGCGGCTTTGTCTGCGTTAGCACTGGCAGCAGCGCCGGCAAACCGGCAGCAGCAGTAGCAGCAGCAGGCTGGCCGCGAGCGTCTTCAGCAGCAGATGTTCCTAGTGAATGTTGAGTTTGCATTTATTAAATAATAAATAATAAACAATAAATAAATAATAATAAATGATAAATGATAAATAAATAAACATTCTGTTAGCTTCACAGGCGGCAAATGTGCTTGTATTTGCTCTAACGCGTCGCTGCTGCTTTGGACGCCGCCTGCCCTAGCTGCTGGCAGCGGCAGCAGCAGCAGCAGCAGCAGCAGCATGAAATAAAAATAGAGCTATCACTTTGATGCAGCAAATGGCTTGAGGATGCAGCAAAATAAACAAATCTGCGTTTAATTGTCTGTCTTTGTCTTCTTTCCAACGAAAGAAGGGCTGCTGCCTGCAGCCCCTGTTGCTGCTGCTTTACTTCCTCGGTGGCGGCTTCCTGCAGCAGCAGCAACACAGCAGCAGCAGCGGGCACTAGCAGCAAACACAGCAGCAGCACGGGGCAGTAGCAGCAAACAAAGCAGCAGCGCACAGCAGAAGCAGCAGCAGCAGCTAACACAGCAGCAGCAGCAGAGAGCAGCAGCGAGGACAAAGTATACGCATATCTAGAGTTGCCCAATATAAACGGAACTGAAAACAACCAAAAAGTAAAAATAAAAATAAAAAATAAAATCAAGAAAAAGAAAAAACAAAACAAGACGACAAAACAAAGCAAATCAAAACGAAACAACAAGGCAACGTTAAACAGAACAACAAAGTACAACAAACGAAACAAGAAAACAAATAAAATAAAACAAAACAATAAAATAAAACAAAACAATGAAAAGAAACAAAACAAAACAAAGAAACAAAAGAAAACAAAGAAGTGAGTGCGTGCTTGTTTTGCTGCTTGTGAAGTGCGGGAAAGTCTTCGTCTTCTTCGTCTTCGCCGATATCTCCATATCTCCAAACATTCAAATGAGCTTTTCGGGCCTTTTGTTCTTCAGCAGCAAATCGAGAGAAGAAGCGGCAGCTGCTCTTGCGGTCCAGCAGCGCCAAACCCATGCCCAGCAGCTTCTCGTTCACAGACGGCTCTGCAGCAGCAGCAGCAGCAGCAGCAGCAGCAAAGGGGGGTGCAGCACGGCGGTAGCAGCAGCAGCAGCGGGAGTTGCAGCAGCAGCAGCAGCACCGGCGGGGGCTGCAGCAGCAGCAGCGGGAGTTGCAGCAGCAGCAGCAGCGGGGTTGCAGCAGCAGCAGCAGCAAGGAAAAAGGAGCTGAAGGGCAGCAGCAATCCGCACTTTTCTCGGAAAAGTCCTCTTCAGCTGTCAAGACACAAAGCCTTTTCTTGTCGCTGCTGAGTCCTTCAATCAAACAATGGAAAACCATTCCCTCCGTCAGCGCATGCAGCGCGTCTGCTGCGTCTTCCTCCATGTCTGGCGGCGGCAGCAGCCCTGCAGCAGCAGCAGCAGCAGCAGCAGCAGCAGCAGCAGCAGCGGTTGTGGCAGCGGGAGCGACGGGCAGAGAGAGTTGCTGCAGCTGCTGGGCAGCGAAGCAGCAGCGGCGGTTGCAGCAGGCGAAGACCCAATTGGAAGCAGCAGCAGCAGCAGCAGCAGCAGCAGAAGCAGCAGCAGCAACAGCAGCAGCGGCGACTCCCTCCCCTTCTCATCCCCAACGCCAGCAACAGCAACAGCAGCATCAGCAGCAGCCGCAGCCCCATCGACAGCAACATCCCACACAGCAGCAGCATCCCCCAAAGCAGCAGCAGCATCATCCCCACAGCAGCAGCAGCATAATCCCCACAGCAGCAGCAGCATAATCCCCACAGCAGCAGCAGCACCATCCCCACAGCAGCAGCAGCACCACCCCCACAGCAGCAGCAGCACCATCCCCACAGCAGCAGCAGCAGCATCCCCACAGCAGCAGCAGCATCATCCCCACAGCAGCAGCAGCACCATCCCCACAGCAGCATCATCATCCCGACAGCAGCAGCAGCAGCACCCCCACAGCAGCAGCAGAACCATCCCCACAGCAGCAGCATCATCCCCACAGCAGCAGCAGCAGCACCCCCACAGCAGCAGCAGCAGCAGCAGCAGCAGCAGCGGGCTGCACCTGAGAGCATGCAGTGCGTGGCCTGGGGGGGCACTGCAGCAGCAGTGAGGGCGGCGGGGCACCTCCGAATTTGGCTAAGTCCCAACTTCTCCTTCAAGCCGAAGTCAATGTAGCAAACGCTCAGCTGCGGGCCCTCCCGGCCCTCCACCCTCGCGCGGTACCACTGCAGCAAGCCCGCACAGCCGCAGCCCTGGCCCGCTGCTGCAGCAGCAGCTGCTGCTGCAGCAGCTGCAGCAGCAGCTGCAGCAGCTGCTGCAGCAGCTGCTGCTGCAGCTGCTGCTGCGCTGAGTCTAGCTCGTTTTGGTGGATTTTGAAAACGCTGTTCAATTATTAAGCGCAGCAGACGTGATAGGTGTACGCAAACGCAGGTGCAACAGCTGGCAGCAGCAGCAGCAGCAGCAGCAGCAGCAGCAGCAGCAGCAGCAGCAGCAGCAAACCTGGCCGTCGGCCGCATGCAGCCCCAAAATGATTTCGCCTTTTCGCGGCATTCCCGCGAGAGTATAAGTGGAGTCTGCTGTTGCTGCTGCTGCTGTTGCTTCTCTGATTTCTGCTGCTATGGAGTCCAACTTGTCGCTTCTTTCCTCCTTCACGCAAACCCCCAAACACTTCAAACCCTAAACCCTAGAAACAACTTCTAAAGACCTTTCGCACCAACCTAAACCCTAAACCCTAAACCCTAAACCCTAAACCCTAGACCTATTAAAACCCAAATCCATGTAATCTATGTGAGCAGAGTATTCATCAGCTCCAAGCTCCAACCCCTAAACCCTAAACCCCAAACCCTAAACCCTTGACCCGAAACCTCAAACCCTAAACCCTAAACCCCAAACCCCAAACCCTAAACCCTAAACCCTAAACCCTAGACGCAGCTGCGCACCTGGATGTAGAAGGAGTCGAATTTGTCGATGTGGGAAACAACAACTCCGCTAAGATTCTTTTCCATGAAAGTTTCAGCAGGTTCATTATCTTCTTCGAGGGCCCCCGGGAGGCCCCACAAGTTAATTCGGTTTGCTTTTGCTGCTGCTTCTGCTGCAGCAAGAGCTTCTCTGCATGCGCTGCGGGCCAGCGAGAAGGGCACAGTCTGCGCGAGCCCTGCTGCCAGCAGCTCCACCGCGAGGTTCACCCTCTGCTGCTGCTGCTGCTGCTGCTGCTGCTGCTGCTGCTGCTGGCTGCTGCTGTACAGCAGCGTGCCTATGAAGTTGCCCCCCCTGTCGCACTGCTCCACCTGTATGTACACCTCGCGCTGCAGCACTCTGCTGCGGCTGAACTGAAGGGCCTCCGGGCCATAAGGCTCAGCAGCTCTTTCTTTGGGGCCCCCCGGGAGGGGCCCCCTGGCTGTTTGCGGGCAGCGGATCCCGGAAAGGGCAAAAGATATTATCAGAGATTGCTGCAGCAGCAGCAAACGCAGCACAAATCAACGTCGCCGAGGCCCTGCAGCAGCTGCAGCAGCAGCAGCAGCAGCAGCAATAGCTGCAGAAAAACAGCGCGCCACCCGGATCCGCCAAACAGCAGCAGCAGCAGCAGCAGCGAGAGCAGCAGCAGCAGCAACAGCTGCAGAAAAGCAGCGCGCCACCCGAATCCGCCAAACAGCAGCAGCAGCAGCAGCAGCAGCGAGAGCAGCAGCAGCAGCAGCAGCAGCAAGTTGGTTCTCACTGAAGGAATCCTGAGTCTGAATCTCGCAGCATTGAAGA
Organism: Eimeria necatrix; assembly: GCF_000499385.1. Lineage (NCBI taxonomy): Eukaryota > Apicomplexa > Conoidasida > Eucoccidiorida > Eimeriidae > Eimeria > Eimeria necatrix. The sequence goes on from NW_013654863.1 coordinate 81,177, forward strand.
CGTTTTCAACAATGGCTTCGATCTGGGGGTAGCGCTGCAGCTGCTGCAGATGAGCCACAGCTCTTTGGGCATTTGCAGGGCCCATTAAGTCCACCAAACGAACTACTTTAATTGCTGCTGCAGCAGCAAATTGGCCGCGCTTTGCTGCCTGCGCCTCCTTCTCCAGCTGCTGGTACACGTCGTAGCGCTGCAGCAGCAAAAGTGCATTTTGCAAAACAAATGTTAAAATTACTTATAAATGTTCACAACTTTGCAAAACAAATGTTAAAATTGTTAATAATGTTCACTTTATATTCGGTCTAGTGTAATCTGCACAAAGACAGACGCTGCTGCTGCTGCAGTGCAGCAGCAGCAGCAGCTGAGCTGCAAACGCCGCGTTCAAGAGTACGTACACTCCGGAGCAGCAGTTGTTCAGACGACAAATAAGAAATTAAAAATGATGATGAATAAAAATTGGAAAGAGCAGCCAGGAAGAAAGGAAACACAATGAACGGACAACGGGCTTTTGCTGCTGCTGCGGCTGTTGCTGCAGCTGCTGCAGGACGCAGGCACGGCGACAGAGCCACTGCAGCAGCAGCAGCAGCAGCAGCGCCACTAACAGCAGCAACAGCACTACCACGCGCACCACAGCAGCAGGAGAAACACCAGACAGCCCAGCGCGCGCGCAGCAACCAGCAGCAGCAGCAGCAGCAGCAGCAGCAGCAGCAGCAGCGCACCTCCGCTTGATCGTCTTCGGCCCTGTGCGGGACGGTCCTGGCGAGGCCGGCCTGGAGCAGCAGCTCGGAGACGTTTTGGCCTTTTCTGTCTTCGCTGAGTTTCGCAGAGCCGTCGTAATCTTCCGGAATTCCCAAAAGTTTCAAAGACCCAACATAAACAGAAACAAAATGCATGTTGCCTTTGCTGTCGCTCGGCGGCGGCGCAGCAACCCCCGTGGCTGTCGGCAGCGGCGCCCGCACGTACTCCAAAAACACCTGCGAAGTCCAGGCAGTTTCAGACAAATCCCCCTTCAAAGCTGCTGCAGCAGCAGCAGCAGCAGCAGCAGCAGCTGCAGCAGCAGCAGCTGCAGCAGCAGCAGATCAAATGGCCTGCTCGTCGCGCTACTTAGCGCGCTAGTTGGGCTCTAAAGGCTCTCTCTGCTCGCTTTCTAGTGCTGCTGCCGGCAACAGACGAAGGAGGCTAACGCGCACACTGCAGCAGCAGCAGCAGCAGCAGCAGCAGCAGCAGGGCTGGGAGCCGGAACTTGGGAGTTTATCGAACTAAAGGCAGCAAAATTGGTTTTAAAACTGGAATAAATGCATTAGAAGCTTCGAAAAAGGAGCAAAGAAGCCCGACCTTGACCATTTTTCCAATTGTCTTCTTGCGCACGAGCTCCTTGGCCTCCAAGGCAATGGCCTCGTCTTCTCTCGACTGAGTCTTGTTGAGGCCGGCGGGCCTCAAACAGCGAATTGAGGCGAAGTAAACGCGACGAGAAGTCCCGGAAGGAAGTTTCAAAATCACGCTGTCACCGCTGAGCACTTCCTCCACAGTCGCCGCGTACACCTTCTCCAAAGGGTCGCTGCCCCCCGCGGGATTGTAGTCCTGGGGAATTCAAGTTGCAACAAAGCAAAAAACGCAAAATAATTCAAATTCAAATTGCAAAAAAAGCAAAAAACGCAAAACTATTCAAGTTCAAGTTGCAAAAAAAAGCAAAAAACGCAAAACTATTCAAGTTCAAGTTGCAAAAAAAAAGCAAAAAACGCGAAACAATTCAAGTTCAAGTTGCAAAAAAGCAAAAAACGCAAAAAAATTCAAGTTGCAAAAAAAGAAGCAAAAAACGCAAAACTATTCAAGTTCAACTAAAGTGGGACGCCGGGAAGCACCAGCACGAGCACCACTTGAACAACGGCGAAACCAAACTGGAACACTTGGCCCGCAAAAAGTGAAGATCTCCCGCGAATTTGCATGCAGAAAGACTAACTAAATAATTATTTAGATGCCAAATAATTATTATTTCAAATAAAACGACACTGAGCTGCGGAAACGAGGCAAACACAACCCAGATCGTGGCTGCTGCCAAACGTGAATGTGCAAATGAGGTAAAGCCCGCAGCGGGAACGAAGGCGATCCTGCAGTTTTTTGGGCTTTCTCGCTGTCAAGCGCATACTTTCGCAAGCACTGCAGCAGCATTTTCGCAATAAAAACGTGCAGCAGCAACAAAAACAGCAGCAGCAGCAGCAGCAGCAGCAGCAGCAGCAAGCGTGTTTACCTTCCAGCGCCTGAGGCGGTTGGCCTGCGCCTCCTTCATGGCCTGGCGGAGCTTCTGGGGCTCCTCCGTGAGCTGCGCAGTGGCATTATTGACGCGGGCAAATCCATTTGACAATAAAAGTAAACTAATTAGTCCGTTGGGGTGGTAGACAGTGCCCAGCAAGTTGCCGTAGTCGTCGCTGCCTTCCACGCGCACTGTCACGTCCCGATTCAACAGCCGGATCTCCACGAAAAAACGAGCTTCCGCTGCGAACATTTCCCGAAAAATATCAAAAAATAAACAATTTAATTCTTTTTCATCTTTTTAAATCCCAATCAAGCCGTTTCTGCGGCGAACACCACCCCCAGCAAGGGAATTCAAGAACACGAGTTCCATTCAGCTTTCCAGTTCGCAAACTGCAGCGCTTTCGCTCAGTGCAGCAAATTCAATAAATAAACTCCAAATTAAGAGTCTAAATTGCAAAATAAACAAACAAAAAAAGGAGAAAAGCCTCCACAAGGGGCCCCTCCGTGGGCTTCCAAGAAGTTGAATTGGAACAGTCAACAAAAGGAATCTGCAAAGGACGCGGGAGGCGAAGGCGGAATAGAGTCGCCTCAAAAACATTTCAAAAGACAAAAAGAATAAAAATGAAGAAAAATAAAAGTAAGGAGGCAGCAGCAGCACGCAGCAAAAAAATTGAAACAAAACTCGGGAAATGAACTGCAGCAAAAGCCTTTCTGGCCATTTCCTCTCCCTCTCAAGATCAGGGAAAACGCGAGTAAAACATATTAAGCAATTTATAAATAAACAAAAGACAGCAGCACGCAAATGCCAAGGGAAAGCTCAAACCCCGCCACAACCAGCAGCAGCAGCAGCAGCAGCAGCAGCAGCAGCAGCAGCAGCAGCAGCAGCAGCAGCAGACCTGCGAAAGGCTCTAGGACCAGGTTGCCCTCTGCGTCCCTCTTGGCGCCAGGGCACTGAATTCCGGAGAGGGAAAGGGCACAGTAAGTGAAGACGGGGGGCCCCTCGGGGGCCCCCCCGGGGGGCCCCCCGGGGGGCCCCCCGGGGGCCCCCCCTTTGTTCATTTGAATGGCCACTCTTAAGGACCCTCCGTCTCGAACATATTCCACAATTGCCGGCAGCCGCTGCCCCTTGTACTTAGCAGCAAACTCCGAAACGAAGGCGGGGTCCCCCACGGCCCAGTGGATCTCGCGGACAGTGTTGCTGCTGCTGCTGCTGCTGCTGAAGAGGCCCAGCTGCTTCGCCTTCGCCTCGGCCTCGCACTCCTCCAGCTCTGCAGCAGCAGCAGCAGCAACAGCAGCAGCAGCAGCAGCAGCGCGGGCGTGAGTCCGCGCGGCGGCGGCGCCAGCAGCAGCAAAGACACGCAGCTGCAGCGCGCGCAGCAGCAAAGACACGCAGCTGCAGCAGCAGCAGCAGCAAACACGCGGAGCCGCCCGAGCAGCAGCAAGCACGCGCAGCAGCAGCCCGCGCAGCAGCAAAGACAAGCCGCAGCAGCCGCGCAGCAGCGAAGCCAAGCCGCAGCAGCGCGCGCAGCAGCAAACCCAAGCCCCAGCCCCAGCAGCAGCAGCAGCAGCAGCAGCAGCAGCAGCAGCAGCAGCAGCAGCAGCAGCAGGACCGCGGAGGTCGTGAGCGACGGGGGGGTTCTTGTTGTCGCGGAGCCTGGCCAGCCCCCTCCTGAGGAGCTCGCAGGCCACGTTTTGGCCCTGCAGCAAAACGCATGCGTATTCCTTTCCTGCTGCAGCAAACTCCACTTTGAACTGAACTTGCTGCCCAATTAGCTGCTGCCGCAGCAACTCGCGAGCAGCAAAGCCGAAGGGCTCGTCGCTGCTCTCGTGCGTCAGCGTCTTCACGGCCACCCGCGGGGCCACCACGGAGCACAGGCTCACGCGCTTCTCCGGGGGGGGCCCCCCTGCGCGCAGCAGCAGCAGCAGCAGCAGCAGCAGCAGCAGCAGCAGCGGGGGTGCAGCAGCAGCAGCAGCAGCGGGGCGGCGGCAGCGGCCGCCGCCGCAGTCCGCCCGGGCAAGGCTGACGCGGGCGCGCTGCGCGGTGCGCGCTGCGTTGGGCAGCAGCTGCTGTGCAGCAGCAGCAGCTGCTGCTGCTGCTGCTGCTGCTGCTGCTGCTGCAGCGGGAATGCGCGGAGCAGCTCACCCTTGGGCGCCCCCACGAGCACCAAAGTGTCGCCGGAGATAACCTCCTTGACTGTCGCGACGCCGCTGGCCATCTTTGCAGTGAAGGAACCCTGAAGGCCGCACAGCAGTGAAGACCGGAGCTGCGGCGCGGGGAAAGCGCGGAAACTCGGGGCTCGGGAGGCCCTTGAGGAGATAATGGAAACGAAAATAGTAAATGCAAGTTGAGGAGACAAGTTCGAGAAGAAATGCCGCAAAAATCGCGGACTGAAGCCGCGGAACGCCCGCGCAGAAGGAAAGCTGCAAAGACCTGCCGATACACCTGAGACCCGCGAAACCACGGGAACTCGAGCTTACCCGGCAACCCCCGAGGGAATTAATTTATATTCCAATTTGAATTAAATAATACTTAGCCTTGAGAGGCGCAGAGACGAAAGAACAGAGCACGAGCCTCCATCTCAGCCTTTCGGCGTCGCAGCCCCAACCACGGAAGGTCGCGAGGCGGCGGCTGCTGCAGCTCGCGAAAGAATTCCCTTTTCTCCGCCACACAGTTTTAAAAATGAATAAATTCATTTAAATGAACCTTTTGGGACGAATTGCGAGTCCCAAGTTGCGCAGAGCCGCAGCCTGCGCGTGAACTTGCCTGCTGCTGCGCTTCTCTGCGGTGTCTGTAAACCCCACAACGGCGCAAACCCCTAGTCGGAAAGCGCCAAATTCATTGAATTATAATTTATTTTATCAATTTTGTTTTGGGTTTCAGTTTTGGCACTGAAAGTCCAGAAACTCTGCAGAAGTAGCAGCACTGGGTGGAAACGCCACGCAGGCGACTGCAGAATTGCGGAAAAATTCAACTTTTTGAATTGCCAACTCCCGCAGTTTCAAACTAGAACAAAGTAATTCATTTTTATTTCATTATTTTTATTCACCAGAATTATTTAAGGACTATTTAAAGGCTTCTTTGCATTCATTTCAAACTCCAGCTTTTGAACTCCTCCTGCAGTTCTGGATCTGGGGGATTTTTCAAACTGCACTTCAGGGGTCACTCTCGAATATCGAAGGACTTGTTTTGAATTCAAACATTCCGTCTTTTTGCAATTTAAATACTTTTTGTCTTTTTAAAACTCAAAAGTAATTAATTTCCAACTTGCGAGGGCACTTCAAGCAGCGGGGGGGGAGCTGTTGCTGGGTGGTGTGCAGCAGCAGCAGCAGCAACCCCTCTGCAGCAGCAGCAGCAACTCTTCTGCAGCAGCAGCAGCAGCAGTGTCTTTTTAATTTCTCGCTTAAACCCCTGAGATCTGTCTTAGAGTCAATCAGCAAATCAAATGCACTAAAACTCCTTCAGCATTTTACTGCAGCAAAACTCAAATTTGCTGCATGCAGCAAATTTGAGTTTTGCTGCTTTTGCTGCAGCAGTGAGTTTTGCTGCTTTTGCTGCAGCAGAGCTGCAGCAAAAAGAAGAATGAATTACAAAAACCAAAAAGACCTTTTTATAAATCTTTAAATCCCAAAAAGAGCTCCAAAAGAAATAAAATAAATAATAAAATAAAATAAATAAAAGGTAAAATGGATTTAGAGTCCAACTGTAGTTTTACACAATTAAATAAATGACTATAAATGTTTTTGTAGAATTGCGCATGCGCGCATGCAATCAGGTGTATGTACAGCATGCATGCAAGCTTCATAAATTAAAGTTAAAATGAAAAAAACAAAAATATAAATCTTTTATTTCCAACTCAAAGATTCAAACTTTGCATTGGGTTTCCAGTCAATCCCACTATTTGCTGTCTATCAAAACCCTAAGCGAATTAGGGTTTAGGGTTTAGGGTTTAGGGTTTAGGGTTTCGGTCAATTCAGTCGTTTGTTCAGATTGAGCAAAAGAGAAGCAAATTGGTTTTCTTTTGCGCCTTTTAGCGAAACAGAACAAATTAAATAAATAATTTTTTGTATTTTAAAAAATTCAAACAAATAAAAAATAAATAAAAAGAAATATAAAAAAGAAATATTTTGATTTCTGTTCCGATTCTTTATATATTTTCTGTTACAAATAAACTATTTAAGTCATCTTGTTCTACTTTATTAATTTATTAATTTCTTTTTTATTATTTCAATTATCTTGATTTGCATTTCCTTCACTTGCATGACACTGGCATTTTTAATTAATTTATTTATTTTTAATATTTCTTTTGCATGCAATTGCTTTAGTTTGAATTGCATGCAAGAAATAAAAGCCACTTAATTAATTCTTTAAAATGATTTTAAAAAATAAATATTTAAATAAATAAAAACAAAAAGAGTGAAAAGACAGCCCGAGTTATTTGCCGCCCTTTTGTTTCTTTTTATGTTTTTTAAAAAGTAAAAAACCAGAAATAAATATTTCTTTTTTCTTTTTATGCTTTTCTAAAAAGTAAAGAACAAAAATAATTAATTTTTAATCTCCAACAAATCAGCAGCAGAAACAAACACACAAATTTCCATAATAAGGCCTCAACTCCACTATTATCTTTTCTTGAATTCTTCTTTAAATCATTTTTTCAGCTTTTTCTTTTTCTTCTTTCAACACTCAACTCCCTCCAAATGCTCCAGAATTGCTGCCCTTCTACTCTTTCCTACGGGCCCCTGGGGCCCCCTGGGGGCCCCTCGGGGGGGCCCCCTGGGGCCTCTCGGGGGGGCCCCCAGGGGAACCCCTTCGCGGGGGCCCCATAGGGGCCCCCGAGGGGCCCCCTTAGAGCCTAAGGAAGCTCCGGGGGCCCCATGGGGCCCCCAAGGGCCCCTCGGGGGCCCCCGGGGGCCCTCTGGAGCCCCCGAGTGCCCTTGAAAGACCATTAAGAGCTCCTATAAAGCCAAATGGGGAGAAAAGGGGCATTGGGGGGTCTTGTAGGAAGTCATAAGGATTCTCGGGGCCCCCAGGGGCCCCCCAAAGGGCTTCATTGGGGTTTCTGCTGCTGCTTTTGGGCCCCCTGCAAATCTGTGGGGATAATAAAGTCATTAAAAGGCCTTTTGAGGCCTTTTGAAGTCCCTAAGGACTTCAAAAGGGCTTGGAGTTCTCTTAAGACGGAGCCATTGTTAAGAATTGCCTGTCTAGGCTGTGAAGGAATAGAAGTTGAAATGGGCTGGCGAGGCGTTGCAGAGCGCTGTTTTCGGCGCTTTTGAGCATCATTTGCTTTAATTAATTAATTTTAATGAATTATTTTATTTAATTGATTGAATTAAATCGATTTTAGGGTTCATTTCATGTATTTGGAGGCCGCGTCCTTGATGGCCTGGCCAATGTTGCTGAAGGTCTCGGCCGTGCATTTGCAAAACCGCGAAATCGAAGCCCCCAAACGCGGGCAAAATCCTCCGCTGTTTTCTTCTTCGGAGTTTCCGCTTTGGGCGCTGGCGAGGCCCAGCAGCAGGAAGAAAAGCAGGAGGTAGAGCCGCGTGATCATGGACTGGAAAGCAGTTCCAAAACTCGCAAAAAAGGGAGAAAGCTGCGGGATTAGGCCCCTTAAAAGGCCCCAAATGCCAAATATATTCGAGGATTTTGCAAAGTTCTGCACCAAGAGCTACTTGAGGCAGTTTCTGAGGACTGAAAGCGAAGGAAAAGCCCCGGCGGTGACCTGCTGGCTACGCGGCGCCACCACCACGCCTTGAGTCGGCGCTGCGGCCTTTTTAAAGATTTAAAGTCTTAATTGAATTATAAAAACATATTTAAATAAATAAAATCCGACAACGCGAAGATCTGGGGAGGGAAACGAGCGAATTCATGTTTCCGCGATTCAGAATTCAGGTGGCGGGGGCACCCGCAGGCAGTCACCACTGAATTGCGGCAGTATTTCCCCGATCTACTCCGAATAAATGGCTTTCTTGTCTCGCATTTATGAAAATATTTCTAACTCAGAAAATGCACTTTTGTTTCAGCTTCAGAAAGCCCCGCGAATGGACTGCCCGAGGCCAAGCAAGGTGGGCAGCCGAAAGCGCAGCGGACCTCTGGTCTGCCGGGCAGGCGCATGCACGGATTCCTTGCGTCCTTAGATGGAAAATAAAACAAAATAAATGTTTTAATTTAATTTAGTTTCAATTTATTCAATTAATTGCAAAATTTCACCAAATTTCGGGCGAATGCATGCAACTTTTGCACAGGAGCTGCCCAATCCACGGCAAACGCAGCTGAAGGAGTCCTTAAGCGCAGAAAGAACATTGCCAATTTTAGATTTATAAATTTAAATAAAATATATATTTAATTTTGAAAAGGAGAAACCCCTAAATATATTCTTTATTTTGGCGAAAATAAACCCCAAATGAGGGCTTTAGATGAAACCCTGTAAACCCTCAACGAGGGTTTCACAGAAGTGTTTCAAAATCCTTCTCAACTGCAGACTTTCTCTTTGCAAGTTTTGACTCTTTTCTTTATTTTGATTTTCTCTTTTTTGTTTTTTAAATTCTTTTGCAGTTTAATATTACAGAGAAGCACTCTAATTCGTGTTGTTCTGCCTTGAGGGCAAACCCTAGAGCCTAAACCCTAAACCCTAGAGCCTAAAGCCTAAGCCAGAAACCCTAAACCCCAAACCCTAAACCCTAAACCTTAATTTCCACGACATAAACCCTAGGGCCTCGACCCTAAAGGCCAAACCCTCGGCATTAGTGCCTATACGGAGGCTATGCGGTGACCCTATACTCTAATCTCACAAACCCTAAACCCTAAACCCTAAACCCTAGACTCTAGAACCTAAACCCTAAACCCTAGACCCTGGGTCTCGGGCAGCATGTACAAAACAAACCTTGAGTGACGGGGCTTCCCACAAATCCCAAACCCTAAACCCTAAACCCTAAACCCTAAACCGCAGGGCTCTGGGGTTTTGTCTATTTCGTTGAATTCAAAGACTTGCAAAAAGACAAAAAGTCAAATCAAGACGAAGAGGCCGGGATGGCCTGGACAGTGCCTGCAAACAGCAGCACAAAAATAAAAAATAAAAATTAATTAAAAACTTTTAATTTTAATTTTAATTTTAATTTTAATTTTATTTTCAAAAACAAAAACATTTCAAACATTCTTAAATGCAACTCCCGTTTTGCATGCAGCCTTTGCTGCTGCGCAAAAGAAACAGACTAGAACACAAAATTGGATTCCTGAACAAGTAAATAATAAATAATAAATAATAAATAATAAATAATAAATAAATAAATAAATAATAAACAAATAATAAATAAACAAATAAATAAATAAATAAATAAATAATAAATAGTGAAGAGATGTGCTGTCTGCAAATGCTTTGGTTTTTCTTGCTTCGAAAGTTGCAAAATTGGAATTGATTTAATTTAAACATTTTAAACATTTATTGAAATAAATATTTAAAAGATTTAATTGCAATTATTAATTGAATTTAAATGCTTTAAACATTTATTGAAATAAATATTTAAAAGATTTAAGTGGCAATTATTAATTGAATTTAAATCCTTTAAATATTTATTAAAATAAATATTTAAAAGATTTAATTGCAATTATTAGTTGCATTTTAATGTTTTAAACATTTATTGAAATAAATATCTAAAAGATTTAATTGCAATTATTAATTGAATTTAAATGTTTTAAACATTTATTGAAATAAATATTTAAAAGATTTAATTGCAATTATTAGTTGCATTTTAATGTTTTAAACATTTATTGAAATAAATATCTAAAAGATTTAATTGCAATTATTAATTGAATTTAAATGTTTTAAACATTTATTGAAATAAATATTTAAAAGATTTAATTGCAATTATTAATTGAATTTAAATGTTTTAAACACTTATCGAAATAAATATTTAAAAGATTTAATTGCAATTATTAATTGAATTTAAGTGTTTTAAATATTTATTGAAATAAATATTTAAAAGATTTAATTGCAATTATTAATTGAATTTAAATGTTT